>NC_143427.1:9816785-10120714 GCF_059467195.1 Physcomitrium patens | reverse complement strand
TCAACCTCAAAGTTATCCAACTCTAAGATTGCAAGTTAGATTCATTGGTGCGCTTCTTTTAGGTTGAGCATTATCATGGTTTTCATCTTTTTTTTGAATGACGAGATTCAATATTGAATAATCTGGAGGCTTTTTTAGCAAAATTTTGATCCATGTATAGAGAACATATTGCAATTTGTGTTGCAATCAACAAGATCAGTATTTTGCGACAAGATAATTGATAAATAACGTTATATGCTTCATAGTTTTGACAACTTGCAACTAATATCAAGTGAGATGATGCTGCACTTGTTAGCCAATTTCTCTACAGATTATAATATGAAGTAAAAAAATTAATGCTCAACTTGATCTTCAAACATTAAGTTAAATAATTGACTTTGTGATGAAGTGCAACAATCGTCTTTTTGAATTTTGATATGAAAACTGTACAAAAGAACTTAAACATTACTATAATTCAAAGGCAACACCAATGCCTCTTCAATACATACATTTGAAAGTAGAGGATATGCAAATTGATGCAGTATGTTTCAAAGCTCTTACTGAGCAAGAAAAGACTCATCATTATTAGGAAGGATTATACTTATATTGTAGAGAACCTAAGCACACTACTCAACATTGCTCAAAGAAGTGACACAACCATAAAATGATGAGTATGGCTATCAAAGAAGTTAATATGTCAAAAAATAAGTTTGTTCAGCTACAATAGGGATCATGCGGTTGGAACCTTGTACAATACCTAGTCAAGGTCCTATTCTCTCCTCAGAACCCTTTCCTTGTTTTACAATAAATGTTATTTTAGGACCTAAATATCACAAAGCCTCTGCGTTATTAGATTCAGGAGCCTCTGCATGTTCTTTAGATGAAGAATTTACCAAAAGACATAGCATACTTATAATGAAGAAAACTAAACCTGTTCATGTAGAAGTCATAGATGGTTGTCCATTGTCTTCAGAAGATGTTATTCATGAAATCCTTGCTATAGAAGTAGCAACTAATGGTCATAGTATCTTTGTAATATTTAATATCATTAAATCTCCCTCTAATCTAGTGATCTTAGGTTTATCATGACTAATAAAATATAATCCTAAAATAGATTGAACTTCTCGTAGTCTTAATTTTTTTAAAAGTATAACTAAGAGCATAGTTAATCAAGTAAAAAGTCATAAGTCTAATATAATTAAATCTGTATTTGGAGGTGCAAGAGCTTTCTTGCATGCTGCAAAAGAAGGATCATCTTGTGTCATTTATGCCATACTTGTTTCTACTAGTGGAAAGACTTCAAGTGCCATTTCAAGCCAATATCTAGATTTTTAAGATGTATTTGAAAAAAAAAATGTGGATACTCTTTTGGAACATTGTTCCTATGACTCTTCAATTGACCTTCAAGAAGGAGCACAATTGCCATTTGGACCAATCTATAATTTATCACAAAATGAGTTGGTTGAATTCAAGGAATATATTGAAGAGAATCTAGCAAAGAACGTCATATGCCATTCCAAATCTTCAAGAGGAGCTCTAATTTTATTTGTGAAGAAAAAAGATGAATCATTGCAGATATGTGTTGATTATCGAGGACTCAACAAAATCACCATCAAGAATGAGTACCCACTACTTTTAATATGTAGATTCCTTGATCAGTTGAATCAAGCTAAGATCTATATAAAAATAGATCTATGGGGAGCATACAATGTGGTACACATCAAAGAAAGAGATAAATAGAAGACTGCGTTTTGAACAAGATATGGACATTTCAAATATAACTTCATACCTTTTGGACTTACAAATAAATCAACAGCATTCCAACATCCAATGAATGATGTCTTTTGAGAGTTTTTAGATGATTTTATTGTCTGTTACTTAGATGCCATCTTAATCTATTCGAAGAACACAAAAGAATATGAACTTCATATTCATCGTGTATTACAAAAACTAAGAGATGTAGGACTCTATTCTAAGATAGAAAAGTGTGTATTTCAAACTACTCAAGTCGACTTCTTAGGATACATCATTTCAAATGATGGACTTATGATGGATCCTAAGAAAGTTCAAGCTATTATGGATTTGAAGATCCCAAAAATGGTAAGAGATGTCCAATGCTTTTTAGGATTTGCCAATTACTATCAAATCTTCATCAAAGACTTCTCTTAAGTTGTAGCTCTACTTACACATTTGATTTGTAAAGACAAACTTCAATGGAATCAAGAAGTGGAAGTAGTATTTGAAGCTTTGAAGACAGCCTTTGTTTCTACACCAATCTTATATTACGTCGATTTTTTTAAGCCATTTTTTATAGAAATAAACATATTAAACTTTGCTTTGGATGTCGTATTGTCACAAATGGGAACAAATGATAAACTTCACCCTGTAGCTTTTCATTCTAGAAAATTTTGAGCAATGAAGATCAACTACAAGATCCATGATAAAGAACTTCTTGCAATCATCGATTGGTTTTAAGAATGGTGCCATTATCTAGAAGGTGCTTCTAGTTTAGTCATCATATATACAAATCACAAGAACCTTGAATATTTTATGTCAGCACTATTTTAAATCGTTGCCAAGCCCATTGGAGTATGTCCTTATCAAGATTCGAATTCAAGATCACTTATCAGTTGAAAAAATAACAAGGTTTGTCAAATGCATTCTCTAGATGATCTTACTTTGCATCGAAGAAAGGAGATGTTACTTTTGATCAGCAATGGACAATTCTCTTGAAGCCAAAGCATCTTCATCTTCGAGCAATAAAATCAAAACTAATTTTTTATTTAACTTTCATTAAGTAAGTTCAGTCAAGTATATCTTCTAATCCTCTTATTTGTGATATTAAGAAAAATCCTTCAAAGTCTCATGATACTTCCAAGTTTGAATTTAAGAACAATCTATTATATTTCAAAGGACGCCTATACGTTTTAGAAGGTCAAACTAGATTACATGTTCTTCAAGCTTGTCATGACTTTCCAGCAGCAGGACATTTTGAGTACAATAAAACTTTGGAACTAATATCCAAGGATTTTTGGTGGTCCCAAATGTGGAAGGCAATCAAAGATTTTGTACAATCTTGTGATATTTTTTCAAGATCAAAAACTCCTTGTCATCAACCTTATGGACTTCTTCAGCCATTATCCATTTCAAAACAACCTTGGTCTTCTGTTTCCATGGATTTCATCACGGATCTTTCAATCTCAAGTTCTTATGACTCTATATTTGTGATAGTAGATCGTCTTTACTAAGATTGAATATTTTGTACCATGTACAAAATCTATCATAGGTAAAGAAATGGCTTAGCTCTTTCTTAACAATATCTATCGCTATCATGGATTATCTAAAGATATTATATCAGATAGGAGAACTTAATTTATATTAAGATTTTTATAGAATCTTTTTAAGATTCTAAAAGTGGATATAAAACAATCTTTGGTATTCCTTCCTCAAACTAATGGACAAACGAAGCGTATTAATCAAATTTTAGAGCAATATTTAAGATATACCATCAACTTCCAACAAGATGATTGGACAACTCTTTTGCCATTGGCAGAGTTTGCTTATAATAATATGGTGTTAGGGACATATTCTTTAGAACTTTCTAGAGAGAAGTTTCTAGAACCTTCTAGAAAACAAGCCTTTGGAACCTTCTAGAAGAGAAGCCTCTAGAACCTTTTAGAGAGAAGTTTCTAGAAGCTTCTAGAAAGGAAGTCTCTGGAACCTTCTAGGAGAGAAGTTTCTAGAAGCTTCTACAAAGGAATCCCCTGGAACTTTCTAGAAGCTTCCTAGTTAATAAAAGTAGCTCGAGAAGTTTCTAGAACCTTCTAGAAATGAAGCCTCTGGAACCTTCTAGAAGCTTCTTAGTTAATAGAAGTAGCTCGAGAAGCTTCCTAAGTAGGAGTATATATAGGGATCGAGGCTGAAGAGTTCTTCAGTCTCGACAACACATCTCTTGGAGCTCTAGCTCACCTTTCTAATCTTCTTCTTGTACTCATCTGTTTAATCTAGTTCTGCCACTTCTTCTTGAACTTCTTGTTAGATTTCAAGTCTGTATTTTGTGTCCGTGACAGTTTGTCGAGACTACACTAACTTGAGATATCAGAGCTAGTTCTTTCTTAGTAGAGTGTGGATTATCCATCTACTTGAAGGTATACTAGCATTTTTTAGAGGTTGCGAATTACCCTCCTCTAAACTGATACTTCTTCTGTTACAATATTGGAGTCTTATTCTTCTTGGAGAGAGTGGATTACCCCTCTTCTTGAAATTCTTAAGGCGTTTTATAGGTTGTGGGTTACCCTCCTATAAACCAATATTGCCTCTTATAGGGTCATTTTTGTTCTTCTTTTAGAATGGCCGGAGGTCAAGACATTAGTATGACAGAAAGTTCGGAGTCTAAGTTAGATGCTATTATGAATGCCCTAGCTACATTATCACAAAGAACTGAAGAGATTGAAAGAGTAGTGGCAAGGCTTCATAATGATGGTGTATCTGGGATAGCACAATCTAAACTACACCAGCTTCAAATTTCGGCACTTGGAGAAACAACTTTACCTCAGGTTCGACAAGAACCACTAGTTCTACAACATAAGGAGCCTCGAGTTAGCCTTCCAGATAAGTTTGATGGAACACGTTCCAAGTTTCGAGGATTCGTCAATCAAATCAGGTTGATAACAGTTTTACAACTTGAACGATATCCAACGGAGGCGTCACGTGTTGGGCTTGTTGGAACCTTACTTACGGGACAAGCCCTATCATGGTTTGCTCCTTTGTTTGAGAAACGATCATCCATATTAAACAACTTCGAAACCTTTTTGGAAGCATTTGCGGAAGTATTTGGTGAACACTATAAGGTTCGATGGGCTACAACAAAGATCCGATCGCTACGACAAGGGATGCGTTCTACATCAGTCTATGCTTCGAATTTCAGGCAATTAGTATGCGACATCAATTGGGATGAAGAAGCGTTGATGAGTCAATTCTATTGGGGTTTAAGAGATGATGTGAAGGATTTGCTGTTAACTCTTCCTGATCCATGAACGCTCAATGAAGCCATTAGCCAAGCTGTGAAGTGCGATAATCGCCTATTCCAACCTCGCCAAGACCAACGCTCAAGACAACATACAATTTGCCATGCTCCAACTATGTCGGTAAGCGGTGGGAATTCGCATTCAGAGATGGAAGACATGCAAATTGATGCGGTACGTATCAAATCTCTTACTAGAGAAGAAAAAAAGCGACGTATGGAGGAAAATTTATGCTTATATTGCGGTGGAGAAGGCCTCAAAGTCGAAAACTACCCCAAAAAGTAAAATCGAGGTATAGTCAAGACTAGGGGAGTATTTGTTCAGGAAAACAAGGATACCCAGCCACAGTAGGAACCGTGCGGCTGGATAATGAAATATCCCAACAATAATCAGGTTCCTTTCTTTCTGCCCAACCTGCACTTTGTTTTACAATTCCTCTGTTTATCGGCCCTCAAAAACTGAGAACCTTAGCACTACTAGACTCAGGAGCATCTGCTTGTTTTTTAGACGAAGAATTTGCAAAGCGTCATAAGATCCCTTTAGTACAAAAATCAAAACCTGTTCATATTGAGGTCATAGATGGGCGACCTTTATTGTCTGGTAGCATCACCCATGAATCAAAACCTATAGAAGTAACATTTAAAGACCATAGTAGTCATATTATTTTTAATATTATTACAACCCCATCAAATCCTATTATTTTTGGTCTTTCTTGGTTGAAAAAACATAATCCATTGATAGATTGGAGGTTGCGGAAGATGACTTTTCCCACAAAACCACCCAAGAAAAAACCTAGTAAAAAACCTCGAAAAAAGAAATCCTTATTCATTGGAGCAAGAGCGTTTATAAGATCATCTAAGAAAGGCACTCCATTTGTCATTTATGCGGCTCCAACTACCGAGGAGAAGATCTCAACAGCAAGTATATCAGAGCAATATAAAGATTTTGAAGACGTGTTTCAAAAGAAGAACGCCGACATACTACCGGAACACCGACCATATGATTGTGCCATAGACTTGCAAGAAGGAGCACAACCACCTTTTGGCCCAATCTACAATCTATCACAAACGGAGTTGGCAGAGTTACGAAAGTACATCGACGAGAATCTAGCCAAGAACTTCATTCGTCATTCAAAATCATCAACTGGAGCACCCATCTTATTTGTGAAGAAGAAAGATGGATCATTACGGATGTGTGTGGACTATCGAGGCCTCAACAAGGTAACAAAGAAAAATCGTTACCCATTACCCTTGATTTCTAGTCTCTTAGAAGAACTTGGACGTGCGAAGATCTTTACAAAAATTGATCTAAGGGGAGCTTATAATCTCATACGAATCAAGGAAGGAGATGAGTGGAAGACAACATTCTGTACAAGGTATGGTCATTTCGAATATAATGTCATGCCTTTTGGTCTTACTAATGCTCCAGCGGTTTTCCAACATATGATGAATGACATCTTTCGAGAACACCTCGACGATTTTGTTGTCATCTACTTGGACGATATTCTAATATTCTCTAAAAACGAGAAAGAGTATGAGGAGCATGTTCGTTTGGTCTTGGAGAAACTACGCAAGCGAGGACTATATGCCAAATTAGAAAAGTGTTTATTTCACCAGACGGAGATGGAATTTTTGGGGTTCATTGCGACTACAGAAGGTTTGAAGATGGACCCCAAGAAAGTAGAAGCAATCATGTCTTGGGAGGTTCCGAAGACGGTTAGAGACGTACAATGCTTTCTTGGTTTTGCTAACTTCTATCAGATCTTCATCAAGAATTATTCTCAAGTTGCTGCTCCTCTCACTCGATTAACATGCAAGGATAAGTTGGAATGGGGACCTTTGGCGGAGAAGGCGTTTCAAGATTTGAAGACAGCATTTACTACAGCTCCAATTTTGGTACATCCAGACTTTACAAAGGCCTTCTATTTAGAAACTGATGCTTCAGATTTTGCTTTGGGAGCTGTGCTTTCACAAATGAGTGAAGATAAGAAGCTCCATCCAGTTGCATTCTATTCTCGGAAGTTCTTTGCTGCTGAAATCAATTATGAGATCCACGATAAGGAACTTCTTGCTATAGTGGATTCTTTCGAAGAATGGCGTCACTTTCTTGAAGGAGCTGCACATCCAGTAACCGTATATACGGATCACAAGAATTTGGAGTATTTCATGATGGCTCGAGTTTTAAATCGGCGTCAAGCTCGGTGGAATATGTCGCTATCTAGATTCATTTTTGTTATCACTTATCGACCTGGAAGGCAACAAGGACTATCCGATGCTTTATCAAGGAGATCGTATCTTGCACCAAAGGCTGGAGAAGTAGCGTTTGATCAACAATGTACAACGTTATTGAAGCCAGAGAGATTTCAACTTTGTGCTACTATTGTATCATTTGATGCTGACTTCCTAAACCAGGTACGTGCTATGACCATTAAAGATTCAGTAGCCATTGATATCAAGCAACGTACCAATGACAACAAGTTCAAGGTGGAGGGAGATCTTTTATACTTTGAAGAGCGATTGTACATTCCAAAAGGACTAGCACGACTCCGAGTTCTTCAATCTCGCCATGATTTTCCAACTGCAGGATATTTTGGATTCAACAAGACCTTGGAGCTTATTTCTCGAGATTTTTGGTGGCCCCAAATGTGGAAGGATGTGAAAGATTTTTTCCTCTCTTGTGACATCTGTTCAAGATCTAAGAATCCTCGACATTGCCCTTATGGACTTCTACAGCCATTGCCAATTCCACGTCGACCATGGTCTTCAATTTCTATGGACTTCATCACGGACTTGCCATCATCAAACTCATTTGACAGCATCTTTGTCGTGGTAGATTGGCTTACGAAGATGGCACACTTTGTTCCTTGTAAGAAGACATCGTCCAGTGAAGTCACAGCAAGACTCTTTTTCGATAATGTGTATCGATATCATGGACTACCGGATGATATCATATTAGATCGAGGTACCCAGTTCGTGTCAAAGTTTTGGAGATCTCTCTTTGGGATATTGAAGGTGGATATTAAGCTTTCTTCAACTTTTCATCCTCAAACTGATGGCCAAACGGAACGGGTGAACTAAGTCTTGGAGCAGTACTTACGATGCAGCATCAACTATCAACAAGACAATTGGACTGCATATCTACCGCTAGCCGAGTTTGCATATAACAACACCCTCCATGCGTCGACTCAACAAATACCATTCTTTTCCAACTATGGGTATCATCCGAAGCTTGATTTATTGAGTCCGTCAACAAATAACAATCCAACAACTGAAGGATTTGCGAAGCAACTATCAGAGCTTCAAACTATGTTGAAGCTTCAATTACAATCCGCTCAAGAATCCTATAAGACGTCTACAGATAGATTTCGGAATCCAGCACCTACTTTCAAAGTTAGGGACAAAGCCTAGCTTCTTCGACAAAATATCAAGACCAAGCGACCATGTGATAAGTTGGACTATCGAAGATTGGGACCATTTATCATCCAGAAGCAAATTAATCCAGTGGCATACCGGCTGGAGTTACCGGCTTCTATGAAGGTACATCCAGTCTTTCATGTTTCTCTGTTGGAACCTTATCGAGAGTCATCTTTTCCTGGAAGAGTGCAATGTCCGCCACCTAGTATTGAAATCGAGAACCACGAAGAGTACGAGGTTGAAAAGGTATTGGATTCACGGCGAAGGTGGAAAAAATTAGAATATCTTGTTCATTGGTGCGGCTATGACATTAATGAGCGAACGTGGGAGCTAGCTGAAAATCTTGCGAATGCGCCAAAAAAGGTACAGGAGTTTCATCAACGACATCTCGATAAACCTAAATCAATTCGATGATAGCTTCTTTCTGAAGCTTGTTCTCCCAACAATATAAGAAAAGGGAAGAGCACCAGCAAAATTCATAGTTGATGTAGTTATTTTCTCCAAGATAGATCGTAGTTTGGTCTTTTGATATGGATAGCCAAGAGATAGATACTATGCCAGTCAGAGTATCGCAACCGAGTAGCTCACGAAGGCGACCCCGAGATGAAGAACTACATGTACCACGACAACGACGGAGGATACCGAGTAACCGATCACTGGTGATCGTATTTGAGATCGAGCCTGCTTACGATGGTCAACCAGAAGGCGTGTTTGCAGGGCAATTTCACAATGACGACACGGAAGTTCATGCTTGGTCAGAAGTCGAAGGCGTGGGCCACTACCGTTGGCTTCAAGGGTCGATGAACCACTTGCCTCGTGAACAACAGTTGGAGTTCATAGCAGAAGTTATGCGATGAATCTTCATTTTCTTGCGTTGGTACTAATCAACAACATTGCTTCTCAGAGACCTCGAAGCTAAAGGAGGGGATGATGTTAGGGACATATTCTTTAGAACTTTCTAGAGAGAAGTTTCTAGAACCTTCTAGAAAACAAGCCTCTGGAACCTTCTAGAAGAGAAGCCTCTGGAACCTTTTAGAGAGAAGTTTCTAGAAGCTTCTAGAAAGGAATCCCCTGGAACTTTCTAGAAGCTTCTAGAAAGGAATCCCCTGGAACTTTCTAGAAGCTTCCTACTTAATAGAAGTAGCTCGAGAAGTTTCTAGAACCTTCTAGAAATGAAGCCTCTGGAACCTTCTAGAAGCTTCCTAGTTAATAGAAGTAGCTCGAGAAGCTTCCTAAGTAGGAGTATATATAGGGATCGAGGCTGAAGAGTTCTTCAGTCTCGACAACACAACTCTTGGAGTTCTAGCTCACCTTTTTGGTCTTGTTCTTGTACTCATCTGTTTAATGTAGTTCTGCCACTTCTTCTTGAACTTCTTGTTAGATTTCAAGTCTGTATTTTGTGTTCGTAACATATGGTACATTCTTCTAAAAAATAAATACCTTTCTTTGCCAATTATGGTTATTATCCACAACTTGATACTTTTAACTTTTCAAAAGCTGATAATCGTATGACAAAGATTTGGCAAATCATTTGTGAGAGCTACATGCAATAATGAAGGCATAGTTAAAAGAAGCTCAAGAATAACAAAAGATCAATGCAAATGTCTATAAAAAAAAAAACCACCATTCTACATGGATGACAAGATATAGTTACTTTGTCGCAATATCGAGACCACTCGTTCTTATGACAAGTTGGACTATTGAAGGCTTGGACCATTTTTTATTTTTGCACAAATCAATCTAGTTGCATATTGTTTATACCTACCTGAGTTAATGATTATCTATCAAATATTCTACATGTCTTTTCTTAAATCATATAAGACAGTGAACATGTCAAGAAAAAAATAAGCTCCACCTCATCCTATAGAAGTGGACAATTATAAAGAATTCAAAGTGGAAGAAGTCCTAGATTTAAGGCGGCACCAAAATAAATTGTAATATCTTATCCATTGGTGCAGATATGATATTAGTGAATGCATATGGGAGCTGGTAAAGAATCTTGTAAATGCAAAAAAGGTGGTGGAGGCTTTTCATTGACAACATCCATCAAAATCAAAATGAAAACCTTTTTTTATAAAAGAAAGAAGATCTAAGCAAGATAGCATTCTACTTTCAATCTTTGTTTGTAGTTTCTTTATAGTAATGATGATGAGAAGATGGAGAATTAACAACCAGTGGATTTGACTCAAGAGCCTTGGTTTGCTGACTTGCTGGACAAGATATTATGATTGTCACAACCTTCAAAATGATGCAATCAAGATGAAGATCCTCAAGAACGACATATCCTTCCTCAAATAAATGGCAAGATACAACGCATTTGGTATCATGATCTTGAAAAAGACTCGCGATGTTTGATGATTTTACTAGAGGTAGGAACAATTCCTGACGGTGTTCCAAATATTTTTTTTGAAGGAAGTTATGAAGGCCTCAACAATGATCAAACAAATGGGTAGTCTTTCCACCTTGGTATGAGAGACTATCGATGGTTGAGAGGCCCTATCAATCATCTTCAAAGAGAACAAAGATCAGAGTATGTGACAAATACAATTTGCCACATCTTAGACTTCCTCGACATGTGATCACCGCTCTTCATGGAGCTCGTTCCTAAAAGGGGGGATAATGTCACAAACATATATTTACTATAATTATTACTTAAGTAATATGAATAAGTAGAAGTAAGTAAAAATAGATTAATTTCATAATATCTTCTAGAAAAGCTTCCTAGGAGCTTCATAGATGTTGCTTTGACTTTATATGTGTTTATACTTAATTAGTAGATTAGAAACTTGGTCAACAACTTAACCACGTACAACACATGTTGATAGCTTGCTGAACAAGCTAACTATGTAGTGTTGTCATGATGTAATACGACTATATAGTGAAATTATAATTAAAATTGAATTTCTAATTAATATCTAATTATCTTAGTTCAATTATAATTTGAGGTATCTAAACATGGCTTTTATAAAATCCTATTAGGTTATTTTCTTATCTTAATAGTTAATAGATTGAACGTTAGTTAGTAATTTTACCTTCTAGATTATAAAGACTCTTCTACTACCTTAGAAAGACCATAAATTGATAAAATCAAGGTAGAAGAGGTAAATGGTTGGTATGATTGATACTAGGGTCAAGTTAAGGATAGGATTGGACTAAAACATCCTTAGGATAAGTTAGATTGATACTCGGGGATTGACCATTTGTGAGACAGGGTCGAAATCAGACCTTTGGTCACTAAAACAACCGCCGAGGGCAAGTTAGGGATTCATTTGAAGCTCGAAGGATAGGGTTTGAGAGCTAGCTTGAAGTTATTTCTTGAAGCATAAGGATTTTTTTTAGAAGATTTTTGAAGAATTAGCAATTGTTGTTAGAAATCAGGGTTCATATCAATGATTTGGGTTTTATATAATATAATTAGGGCTTGTAATTTTGACTAGTTCGTAGAATTGATGTGACATCTATAGTTGAAAACTTGAAACTATTTGGATTATTGGGTGTGATAAGTGTGTAAAAATTTTTGTAATAATCTAACAGCGTGGTTTAGAGATATCTAGTTTTTAGAACAAGTGGGTTTTAAAAGGTGGCAGTTTGAGGTTGGATAGGGTTTCTATGATATCTGAAGATCTATTACTTGGATTAAGGTGAAAACTGGCATGGTGTTGAAGGACTTGAAGATCAAGCTACATAACAATTTTGAGACAAAGTTAAGAGTTGGAAAGGGAGAAATCATTGTAGGGATTTCTATTTCACTTTTCAAGTTGGCGGCCAAGTGACATTAGTGCAATCTTTGGAGGTTTTCTCTTAATCTGTGATTTAGAGTGGATTAAAAATTCTTAAGCATATAGAAGACTTATATTGACAATTGCATACAAAATTCCACATCAATTGGACAGTCGGATTGGTTGTTATAGCTTGTTAAAGCTCACTGATTAAGATTGGGGCTTATAAGAAAAATCTAAATTACTTAAATATGAAAGTAATAAGATAATTGGGATTTATGTTAAGACTACTAAGAAGAGTGTTTTAAGCACTTTTGAATTGAAATTCAGATTATATTCTTCTCGTATGGATGAAATCTATTAGGATTTCTTGGCTATTTGTGAAAGACAATCTTACCTTCAATAATTTAGTGCTTGATGCATTTTTGAGCAAAATAACACGTTATGCGACAACGCCCACATAAAAAACTTTTCTTGCAAGTTAAGATATGAGTTGTACAAAGTCAACATGTCTTTGGAGGTCCTATAGAATGTCGCCACATAGCTCCTACGTAGATAGTATATATAGAGGCAAGAATGAAGTCTCCTTCACCCTTGTCAACTCTTTTCTTGCTTCTAGTCTAGTTTCAAGGGTCTCTAGTTTTCTTGTCTTTTGGCAATAGCCATTCCATTTTCTATCTAAATATACATATTTAGTTATTTCTATTTTGTCATCTTACTTTAAAAATAGTCTCACTTGTTTATTTTTTTTTATCAAATTCTTATCCTTGACAGCTATATTCAATTTACAAATCAAAAGTATATTTGTTATTCAAATTTTTTTATTTTATGATTTAAGACAAAGAAGCCTTATAAGTAGATATATTTAGCATTGTTATTTAATTATAAGAAAAATTTTCTATACCTTAATTATTTCATGGAACATTTCATATGATAGAAAAGAATTAGAGTGAATGTCATTGTTAAAATGTTCTAATTGACTTCTTTATCATGCTTAGCTTATTAGAATAGAGGTATAGAGAGTGTAAATTGCAATGAATGTTGTCAAATACCTACCTTCATTAAAAAAGAGGTCATGCGACAACGTAGTTGTATGTTGCTATTGTTTTGTTTATAATATATTGTGTGATAATTTAAGCATGCATCATATTGTATTTCATAAAATAAAGATGATTCAGCAATACAAAGAAGTGATTTTAATAAAGGGCTTCTAATCCTTGTTTAAATGTAATAAAGATCTTTCTTTTTTGATGAATTTTAGCTACTTCAAATTTGTAATGGACTTTGAAGTGGTTCCAATACTTGAATTCTTTGAAATATCTTTTAGTATTTGTTTCAAAATTGAATGTTCTTTTCAAAGTATTATTGCTCTTTCTTCAACTTCTCTAAAACTTTTGTAGAAATTTAAGCTATAAAACACAAATTTCTTTAAAAAAAAGTAATTTTTTTTATTTGTATTGAAAATCCAAATTTATTATTTTTAAGATAAAAATTGATAAAGTGTAAAGTTATTGTTGTTATAAAGTTGAGTCTTATCAAGCAATTAAAAATCCTTTAGCTACAACTTAGATGTTAGTATAAAGCAAATATAGTCAAAAACTTTATATTTTATAATTTTTTTTTTAAACAACTATTTTTATGAAAAAAAAATAATAATCTATGTATCTAAATAGTCTAATATCTAATATTTTTATTTTTTATTTTTTTTTAACAAATTATTACTTTAAAATAATCAATTGAAGTCTAAATATCAAAGATATGAATATTAAAGAAAGACAATCTCAATACACTCTTGTACCACTCAAAAAGACTAAAAAATCACTCAAAGATGGTAATATATTGAACTAGAATGACTATTGTTAAAGCCAAGAAGACCTTTTTCTAATAAGATTTATATAAAGACTTAGAGAAGGGACTTGGAAAGCAAAAAGAGAAGTTAGAGCATCCATGTCGATGAATGGACATGGATTATGAAAATCTCCATTCCTATTGGCCAAAAATCATATCCAATAGGCTTCAAGGATGCTATCCGAGGTCTTATTAGGAATTAGGGTTATTCTTTCTAAGCCATTCGAGCTTTAGAGGCTATGAACAATAACTTTGGGTTTTTGGCTACGATTTTGGTGAAAATTTTGTATGATTTGGAGTATATATGAAAGAGATATGGGTGCTCAAAGTTAAGATGTTGATTTTGTACCTACTATCATTCCTTTAGATATAACACTTTGCATACAAAAAGCAATAAAGAATCGATGATTGGAATTGGAGAGAGCACTTTTTTGACTAAAATTTTGGCATACTATTTGATGGATTCTAAGTCTGGATATAGAAGGTATTTGAGGTTGAAATTAGTGCTTGCAAATCTAAAAGTTGTAAGTGACCCAATTCTTTAGTAGTTGTATTTTAAGCTATGCCTTGAGTAATTTGATGAGATTTTGGCTCTAAATTTCTAAGAATGTATATAGTCATATTAGTAAATTTTATGCATAAATTTTATGGTATTTGAATTTTGGATTTTTGAGATATAAAGAAAATAGTACTTAAGTGCTTGTAAGTTAGGATTAAAAGCACCTACTAGGATTTCTAAGATGTCAAAAGATTTGTAGTGATTTTATAGTTAATTATTTTTTGTAGTAAAGCTTAAGGATAATAGCTATGTTACATAAAAATTTGAGAGAAATTAAATAATTGGATCAAAAAATATGAATTTCTAAAGTTGAAAAAAAAATCCTTTGCGAGAAAAATATGCTGCAATTTGGATATTTTATATAAAGTGAAGAGGTTTTGGAAGCTAAGAATTTATATATAAGTTAAACATAGAATAAATCACTCATTAAATCTTAGCCAATATGTTAAAACTAAACTTTCTATAAGTAAATAACTCATATATTTCTAAATTACAAATCACGCCACATGACAACATGTCGATTTTGCAAGTCACATGTCAACTTGCAAGGCAAGTTTTTTATGTGTGCACCACATAACTAGCTTTTTTCACAAAATACAAATACATGTCACATGTATTTAGTTGCTTGACTAAGTTTCTCATCTACCAATCAACTACAAAGACATATACAGTCAAAGCTACATCTATAGAGCTTGTAGGAAGCTTTTTTAAATGTTATTATGAAATTAATCTATTTTCACTTACTTCCAGCTAATCATATAGATAATTATTAGAATAAATGTGTATATCCATGATATTACTTCTCTTTCTATAAACAAGTTTGACAAGGAGCAGTCATCATGTATTCGAAAAATCCAAGATACAGTGAATTATATATGCCATATATTCTAATCTTTGTTCTCTTTAAAGATAGTTGATAGGTCCTTGAAACTAGCGATAGTGTCTCATATCAAGGTGGAAAGATGACCTTATTATTTGATCATTGTTGAGGCCTTCATAACTCCCTTCAAATAAAACATTTAGAATACCATTAGAAGTCATTCTTATCTCTACTAAAATCACTAAATATCATGAGTCTCTTCTAAAGTCATTATACCAAACATATTGTATCTTGCCATCTATTCAAAGAAGAATATGTTATTCTTTAGGATCTTCATCTTGATAACATTATCTCAAAGATTATAGCAAACATAATGTCTTATTTATTAAGTCAAAAAATAATATAAATATTGAGATTTAGATTATCACAACTTAAGAGCTCTTGAGTTGCATCTATTATTTTTTGATTTTCTATCTTTTTAGTACTATAAATATATAAAAACTATAAATAAGAATAGAAAATAAAATACTATTTTTTATGAATCTTATTTCTTTTATAGCAAAGATTTATTATTTTTTATCTTGATTTTAATGGATATCATCAATAAAAAGTCTCAACCTTCTTTGCTGCATTTGTAAGATTCTTTATTGGCTTTCATGTGCATTCATTAATTTCATATCTATGCTATTAAATAAGATATTAAAACATATTTCAATATTACTTTTAATCTAAAACTTCTTCAATTTCAAACTCTTGATTATTATCCACTTCTACAAGAGGTCGTAATTATTTTTTTCTTGAAATATTCACTATTTTAAATGGCTCAAGAAGAAATACATAAAACATGAGATAGACCTTCATAGATTCTAGTAGATGTAATCAATAAGCAATAGGATTATTTTTTTTTCAAATTGAAAATGATTTGAGGCTACATTAATCCAACTTGTCACAAAAGCAACTAATATTGATATTATAATGAAGTATCTATATCTTATTGCCAACATGGAATTAAGATTGCATCCATATTGGTCATTTGTTATTATTGAGTTTTTTTTAATTATATCTTCATTGTTGTATATAGCTCAAATAAATAATTCTTCAAATCTTTTTTTACATGATTATCAACTTTTAAAAAGTCAAAAGCATCGAATTCTAGATGATAATCATAACTAGCAAAAAAATGTGTTTGTTGCATAAAAGAGTGTACTATATTATTATAAGCAAACTCACCTAATGGCAAAAGAGTTGTTCAATTATTTTATTAGTAGTTGATGGTATACCTTAAATACTACTCTAAAACTTAGTTTACATACTCCATCTATTAATCAGCTTGAAGATGAAAGGTTGAAGATAGTTTTATGACCACTTTTAGAATCTTGAAAAGAGTTTTTTTAAATCTTGATACAAATTGAGTCCCTTTATTCAATATAATATCCTTGGATAAATCTTGATAGCAATAGATGTTGTGAAAAAAAAACTTAGTTGTTTCTTCACATATAATATATTTTATATATGATATAAAATAAGTCATCTTGATAAAGTAATTTACTATCACAAATATAAAATCATACAAACATGAGACTAGAAGATCCATGATAAAATCTATAAAAATATAAGACCATAGTTATTTTAAAATAGGTAATGGCTTTGCTTTTTAGAATATATAATTACTCCTTAAAATAGATTAGATTATTTTTTAACTCAAATTTAAAAAAATGATGAAACCTAAAAGATTTTTTTTTAATATCATAAATAAAAAAAAACAAAAGACATACTCAATTGAACTTGCCTAAAAAAAGTTTAAACAACAATCAATGATGATTTCATTGCTTAAAGATAAAAATGCTTTGGCTTTGAGAAAATCGTTCTTTATTGATTAAAAGCTATGTTTCCTTCTTTTGGTATAAGTTAAGAACATCTAAAAAGGGTGTTCAATAAGTCTCATTATTTTCCAAATCGATAAGTGATCTTGAAATCAAATCTTGATAAAGACATGCTCAAATAGGCTTGGTGAAAATTCAAAATATGTATTGATATAAAGTACTTGATGCTTTTATGATCTGGATAGATAATAATTAGATTCAAGGTTCCTTCCAAATAATGATATTATTTTTGAAATAAATCCACAATTGTAAAAAGTTCTTTTTTGTGGATCTTATAGTTAATCTTCATTGTTAAAAATTTCTTAGAATGAAAAGCTACAAGGTGGAGCTTGTCATCTACTTTCATTTGTGATAAAATAACATCTATGGCAAAGCTTAATGCATCTATTGCCATAAAGAATGCTTTAAAAAATTTGATGCAATATAATATTCATATAAAAACAAATATTATTTTGAAGGCTTCAAAAGATAGTTTAGTTTCTTTTCTCTACTCAAGTTTTTATTTATAGGTCAAACATTTAAGAAGAGTTGTAATTTGAAAAAAAAAATTGATAAAGATTTAATAATAATAATCAAATCCAAAAAAATATTGCACATTTTTTATTTTTTTGGAAATCTTTCAATCCATGACAATTTGAATCTTTTTATGATCCTTCATTAGACCATTGTTTTAGATGATGTATTCTAGAAAGATAACTTGAGTAGTGTAAAATATATGCTTTTCTATCTTGGCATATAATCTTCCATCTCTTAATTTTTGTAACACATCACAAACATGAATTTCATATTTTTCTATATTCTTAGGATAAATTAAGATATTATCTAAATAATAGGTAATAAAATTATTAAAAAATTCATAAAAGACATCATTCTTTATATATTGAAAATTAGCTAGTACATTCTTGAATCTAAAAGGTATGAAATTATAATCAAAATATCCATATCTAGTTTAAAATATAATTTTTTATTCTTTTTTTAAATATATTTGAAGTTATATGCTCTTTATAGATCTATTTTTATATAGATATTTTCTTGATCTAGTTGATTAAGAATTATTGTAATTAAAAATAAAGAATTCCTATTCTAAAAGGTGATCTTATTGAATCCTTGATAATCCACACACATTCGCAAAGATTTGTCTTTTCTCTTTACAATTAAGGTGGGAGCTCTAGCTAAAGATTTATGATAGTATATGAAGTTTTTAGCTAAATTCTCATTAATGTAATCTTAGAGTGCAACCAACTTATTTTGTAATAAGCTATAGATTGATTTGAATGGTAGTTGAGTTCTTTCTTAAAGATCAATGGAATAATCATAGAAACAATACTCTGGAAGAATATTTGTATTCTTCTTTTCAAAAACATCTTGATAATTTTAATATTCGCTTGAAATATGACTTAAAAATTATTTTCCATCAATAATAGATGTGGTATATATAATAAAAAATAACCCTTCTTTTGTAGTATATATAAAATCTTTTATAACTACTAATAATAGTTTGGATATATTTGTCTTATGTGTTTCTTCTTGTCTAGTAGAATCTTAAGCTAAACTATAAGATAAACGAGGATTACAAGAAATCTAGTTTATTTGGTCCTAAAGAAACTTCTATTGTGAAATAAGATGAAGAATCTAAAAAAAAAATTAAACCTTTATTAGATATTATGCAAGATTCTAGCTACATAGTCTCTATTGTAGTTGAAAAGACTTATTTTCCAATACATTGTTCTCTTTGGCAACTATGCTTTTTATTTTGTAATTTTGTTGCTTCTTTGGATAATATTAAATAATATGTTTGGATTCTCTATAATATAGGCATAAATCTTCTTGAAAATAATGAGTCATTTTTTTTTTAGTAAGAGGTTTAAAATGTACCATGATAATTTACATAAGCTCTAGTTTGAATGATTAAGCTTATAAAAACTTAAAAGATATTGTCATATAGCTTGAATTGTATCTCTTTAATCAAATCTTTATCCTTATCATCTTTCAAAGAATTGATTGTCACATGCAATGGCTTAAGCAATAAATTGCTCTAATGAATCTGTTTTTGGTATTATCAACAATAAATCTTTGACATTATCTTTCAACTCATATCAAAATTGATTGATAAAGGCTTTGTTATTTCAATCCACATTACAAGCAAGATATTGGAATTCATGAGCATATATTTTCTTCTTTTAATTATATAATTTCTTATCATAGACTTTAAACTTCATTGTTCACTTCTTCTATGCATGTAGGAATAGTACCTTCATAACTCATATTATAAATATATGAGATTTGTAATCTAAGAGTATTGATAAGCTTGTAAAGATGTGTAATAGTTGCAAATCTATTTTTACTTTTGTTATGAATAGTATCTATAATTTTTTTCCATAAAAAATTCAAAAAAATTCAAAAAATTAAATTAAAAGAGGATAATCTATAACTTCTAATAAAAAATGAAAATTTCTACAAAAAGAGGTATTTCACTCTCTATAAAAATAAAAAAATAAAAATGAAATAAAAATGATATTAAAAAACTACAAATTAGTCTGAAGTTGGATAGTTTACAACCTTCAAAAATACAACAATAGAAGTAGGATAATCTACTCACTTCTAAAACAAAATATAAACAATAAGTTAAGAATCTTATCAAATAGTCAAAGACATGAATCTCAAAGAAATACAATCTCAATATACTCTTGTGCCATTCAAAAAGACTAAAAAATCACGCAAAGATGATAATATATTGAACTAAAATAGCTATTGGCAAAGCCAAGCATACTAGAAAATCTTGAAATAAGACTAAATACTAAAAATATATTGACAAGAGTGAAGAAGGCTTGAATTTTGCCTCTCTATATATTATCTAACTAAGAGCTACATAGCAATGTTCTATAGGACCTCTGACACCTGCTAATTTTGCAAGACATATGACTTAACTTACAATGCAAGTTTTTTATATGTATACTACAAAATTAGCTTGTTCTTCAAGCTACAAACAAATGTGATACGTGCTTAGTTTGTTGACTAAGTTTTTAATCTATCAATCCACTACAAAGATGTATAAAGTCAAAGCCACGTCTATGAAGCTTTTAGAAAGGTATTCTAGATGATATTATAATATAGTCTATTTTTACTTACTTCTATCTAATTATATAGGTAATTATTAGAATAAATAAATATGTCAATGACTATAAGCCTCAAATAGCACTAAACTATTTCAAAAATCAAAGATCCTTCAAATCCACAATAATATAAATCTCATCTCAAAGTAAGACAAAATGGACCAAAAAAAAATTGAACAAAATTAAATATAATAGAAAATAAAAGACAAAACTAAGTAAATAAAAATAAAAAAAAACAAAATTAAACAAAAAGATGCAAAACCAAACTTTACTAAGAAAAAAGATCTAAAGCCATACTTGACCAGATGTCCAAAAGGCCTTAATCAATCCTATTTATACTTTTTTTAATCACCTTAGAACTTTTTAGAATATTTCTATTAATAGATCTTATTAAAATAACTACCCTAAGTTCTTTCTAGAAGGTTCTATAGTAGGCCCTATCTAAATAACTATCTTAAGCTCTTTCTAGAATATTTCATGGTAGACCACACCTAATTAACCACCTTAAGTTCTTTTTTAGAATGTTCTATGGTAGATCCTACATAGCCTATTAATCTAACCTTAATTTTAGAAACTTCTATAAACTTCTCAATACGGTTCCAACTATCTCTTCTAATGGTATCTAAAAAATTATCTCTTGACAATGAGTGACATTTTGTGTAGATTTGTAGATTGCATTGTGGATAGAATAATCTTTCTAAAAAACCTTATACTGAAGTTGTAGATGTCTACTGCCACGTTGTCATGATGTAATATGACTAATATGTGAAAAGAGTAAAAAACTATTATATTATAGAAGATCTTACTTCAAATATTGTAACAAATTATCATAAAAAATAGACAACACTCCAAAAGAAAATAAAACTAAAGGTGTGAATGCTACTTTTTTGTAAAGTAGGCTTCTACTTATTTTATATGGCCATAAATAAATCAAAATAAGGTAGATTAGAAAAATAAAGAATATGAGTATATATAGGAGGAAGTAAGAAGTTGATTTTAGTAAAAATTAATTCAAAAGAATAAAATTTGATATCCAAAAATAACCATTTATCAACTTGAATCAAAATTAGATCCAAGGCACAAAATTAGGCATCTACAATAAATATGGGCTTATTTTGTAGATTGAAGAATAGAATAAGAGAACAAATTTACAAAAGTTTCTTTAAAAATTTATTTTCAGTGATTTGAATGTATAATGACTTTGCAAGAGCTTTGTAAAGTCATAGTTAATTAAGGTGATTCTAAAATTTGTGAAATAAAAAAAGATATTACGTTTTGAAAAAATTTGTGATTTTGGTAGTAGATCTATAGTTCAAATTTTGAAGACTTATGAAAATAATTGTCTGGAGTGTATGTTATAAGTTTAAGCTTGATCAAATGATTGAATAGAAGAAAATTGAATTTCAAGTAGGTTGAAGTCTTAGAAATTGGACTTTGTAGGATACTTAAGATTTTTAAGATCTTAGGCAATCTATTAGTTGAATTGAGATAAAATTTGTATATAAAGGTAACAAACTTAATTTTCTACACATATGTAAAATTTGAGAATAATTTAAAAATTTTAAAAAGAAATATTGGCACTAGACATTCAACATTTAGATTAGAATATGATTCCAGCCAACATCCAAGTAGATTTTAGGGTTTTTCTTCCATTTAATAAATGCAATTACATTTAATTTTTTTTTTATTATTTTTTATCTAAGAAATTAAGAGGTGTATAAATTTTTAAGTAAGATCAAAGATTTAATCACTAGATATTGAGATTCTAATTTTCCATATAGTTTAATTTAAAATTTTAGTTTGTTTAGGATTAGGTTTAGGATTTGGTATAGGATTTAAGTTTTGTCTATGGTTTGGTTTAGGATTTAGGATTTGGCCTAGGATTTTATTGAAGTCTATTAGGATTTTAATTAGGATTAAATTAAGATTTGACTTAGATTTATTTAAGATATATTTGTGATTATTCTAATATTTCTTTAGGACTTCTTGAAGATTCTTTTTAGATTTATTATAGATTTATTTTGAATTCTTTTAAGATTTCTTATTATTTCTTTTATAATGTATTTAAATTTTCTTTTGAATTTGATTAAAGCTTATTTAGCATTGTTAAAGATTTAATTAGAGTTTATTTAATATTCTATTAGAATTAAGATTTTATTATTATAATTTCTATTCTACCTTCCATAGTTAGGTATATGGTGCATTTTCAAGCAAGACTTCATGTAATACAATATATTTGGTGAATCCAACATAAAAGACTTGAGGTAGAAGATATTTGTTTTTCTTAGATTATTTAAATTATGGAATAGAAAGACAAAAGAATTGAAGGAGGACCATGGATAGTACTTCATTTGGAGCTACAAGTGGAGGTACTTATGGAGGACAAGGTATATATTTTGATCCCAATTCCGAAAGCATATTTAAAGCTTTTGCTTTATTCATGCAACAGCAATATGTTAAAGATCACAAAGAAGGTATGGCAAACAAAGCATTATAGGTGGTTGTGGATAAGATTGATCAATTTGAAGAGAAAGATATTATAAAGTAATTAAGGTGCTATTCAAAGGCTCCAATTCACATATCACCCAAAGCTCTTCTTCCAACTTTCTTGTATTTCTTCTCCAAAATTCAAATAATCTAAAAAAACCAAATTCCTTCCACTTCAAGCGTTTCATGTCAGGTTCACCAAATATGTCATAATACGTGAAGTCTTGCTTGAAAATGCTCTAAGTACCTGGCTGTGGAAGGAAGAATAGAAATTACAATAAAAAAATCCTAATTCAAATAGAATACTAATAATTTTCTAATTAGACCATAATAATGCTAAACAAGCTTAATCAAATTCAAAAAAAAATTCAAAGAAATTTGAAACCAACAATAAGAATTCTTAAAGAAATATTAGAATGATCACAAATATCACTCAAATACATCTCAATTCAATCTTTATTTAATTCTAGTCAAAATCCTATTGAACTTCATTCAAACTTTAGGCCAAAACTAATTAAATCTTAAACCCTAATAAAATCCTAAAACCCTAAATCAAATCCTAAACAAATCTTAAATCAAATCTCAATCAAATCCTAAATCAAATTATAATCAAACCTTAAACCAAATCCTAAATCCTAAATCAAATCCTAATCCCAATCCTAAATCCTAAATAAAATCCTAATCAAACCCTAAACCCTAACCTTAAACCAAATCCTAATCCAAATCCTAAATCCTAATCCTAAAGCAAATCCTAACCCTAAATCAAATCCTAAATCAAATCCTAATCTAAAATCTAAATCCTAAATCCTAAATCAAATTCTAATCCAAATCCTAATCAAATCTTAAACCAAACCCTAAACCAAATCCTAACCAAACCCTAACCAAACCCTAAATCAAACCATAGTAATTCCTATAACAAATTTAAACCTCAATAACTAATGAATAAATCAGCGATCTTAATTCAAAATTTGCACACTTCTAAAAAAATAAATTAAAAACAAGCACAAAAAATTTGAAAAGGATCGGAGTTACCAAATTGATGATAACCTCAAAAATGTGCTCGGGTATTGGTCGGCCTCCTTCTCAAATCTTGATGCCAATCTTCCAGAGCCAATATCTCTCCTTTGCACCATTCGATTGATCTCAAAATTCTCATACACATAGAAAAACAAATCTAATATCCTCTTACATAAGTTTCACTCCAATCCAACTAGTAGATTGCAAGAAATCTTAAAAACCCTCACTAGACCTAAAATTCTACTTTTTGAGACCTTGATCCACTTAAACCTCAATATCCTTCAATTCAACCGTTAGATTGAGCTCAAATTCACAACACATATTGAACACAATTATAACCATAAACCTACAAAATTTCATCCATAGATCTGCTACAAAACTCTCAAAATCACCCAAATCATAAATCCTATTTTATTTCATAAAATCCAAGTCATCCAAAACAAACCTTGACTTTGCAAAGCTCTTACAAAGTCATAACTCCAAATCACCCAAAATCAATGCCTATAGAAATCCTATCCAATCTTCTATCAAATCCCACTCTCCAATCTGCCAAAGAGTCCTTGAGTCGCCGTCAAAGCACGGTTTTGTGCCTTGGGGTCTGATTTCGACTCAGATTCATAACCGGTCCTCTTCGGGTATCAACTTATGTCTTCTTGAGGTAATTTTTACTAATTTGCACTCCTAACTCCTCCCTACATATGCCTATATCCTTTATTTTTCTAATCTATCTTTTTTTGTCTTATTTATGGCCTTACAAAGTAAATAGAAGCATAATTTGCAAATAGGCAACATTAGCACCTTTAATTTTTCTATCCTTTGACTAATATCTATTTTTCCAAGATAATTTGCTACAATATTTTTGAAGTGAGATCCTCAAAATATGAGATTTTCTTCATCCTTTCACTTGTTATCCATGTTACATCACGACAACGTGAAGTCTTGCTTAAGAATGCTCCGAACACCTGGCTGTGGAAGGAAGAATAGAAATTGCAATAACAAAATCCTAATTCAAATAGAATACTAATAATTTTCTAATTAGACCATAATAATGCTAAGCAAGCTTAATCAAATTCAAAAAAACTTCAAAGAAATTTGAAACCAACAATAAGAATTCTTAAAGAAATATTAGAATGATCACAAATATCACTCAAATACATCTCAATTCAATCTTTATTTAATTCTAGTCAAAATCCTATTGAACTTCATTCAAACTTTAGGCCAAAACTAATTAAATCTTAAACCCTAAATCAAATCCTAAATCCTAAATCAAATCCTAAATAAACCTTAAATCATACTCCAACCAAATCCTAAACCAAACCCTAACCAAATCCTAACCAAATCCTAAACCAAACCCTAAATCAAATCCTAAACAAACCTTAAACCAAATTCCAACCAAATCCTAAACCAAACCCTAATCAAATCCTAATACAAACTCTAAATCCTAAACCAAATCCTAACCAAACCCTAATACAAATCCTAAATCCTAAATCAAACCCTAATCAAATCCTAAATCCTAAATCAAATCCTAATCAAATCCTAAATCCTAAATCAATCCCTAACCAAATCCTAAACCCTAAATCAAACCCTAATCCAAACCCTAAATCCTAAACCAAATCCTAGTAATTCCTACAACAGATTTAAATCTCAATAACTAATGAATAAACCATTGATCTTAACTCAAATTTTTCACACTTCTAAAAAAACAAGTTAAAAACAAGCACAAAAAAATTGAAAAGGATCAAAGTTACCAAATTGATGATAACTTCAAAAATATGCTCGGATATTGGCCGGCCTCCTTCTCCAATCTTGATGCCAATCTTCCAGAGCCAATATCTCTCCTATGCACCGTTCGATTGATCTCAAAATTCTCATACACATAGGAAAATAAGTCTAATATCCTCTCACATAAGTAAAAATTGAGTGGTATATAAATTTTCAATCAAGATCAAATCTTTAATCAATAGATATTAGGATTCTAATCTGTCTTAGGATTTGGTTTTAAGTTTAGAATTTGTTTAGATTTTGGTTTAAGACTTAAGATTTGTTTAGAATTTGTTTTTGAATCTAGGATTTCTTTAGAGTTTGATTTAGGATTTAGGATTTTTTTAAGATTTTCTTAGGATAGGATTTAAGTTTTAGGATTTAATTAGGATTTGATTTAGGATTTAGGATTTATTTAGGATATAATTTAGGATTTAATATTTATTTAAAAATTGATTTAGAATTTAGGATTTGGCCTAGAATTAGATTGAAGTTCATTAGGATTTCAGTGATGGTTAAATTATGACTTGATTGAGATTTATTTAAGATATATTTGTAATATTCTAACATTTCTTAAGGATTTCTAAAGGATTCTTTTAAGATTTATTGTAGATTTTTTTGAATTCTTTTAATATTTCTTATTATTTCTATTATAATTTTTTTAAGATTTATTTTAAATTTAATAAAAGTTTATTTAATATTATTGAGGAATTAATTAGAATTATTTAATATTCTATTAGAATTAAGATTTTGTTGTTACAATTTCTATTCTACCTTTTACAGCCAGGTGCCTAGTGCATTCTCAAGTAAGACTTTATGTAATATGATAATATTTTATTTGTTCATTTTTTTGGAGATAGAAGACCATAGACATGATAAGTTATATGTCTAATAGCTTAAACAAGGCTTACTAAAAACTTCCCGTGAAGTGTAGATCTTGATTTGAAATAATAACACGAGATATTCTATGGTTATAAAAGACAATATCAAAAAATATCTTACAAATATTGAAGCATCAATATCCAAGCACACCATGGTCAAATGAAGTTGTTTTGATAGTTGGTTTATAGAGATGGAAATTGTGGTGTAATTATGAGGCGTCCAAGTAAATACAAAATGAGATCCAGAGTCACTTACTTTCAACATGCCATAGATAGTAGAATTGGTTGCAATAGTCAAAAAAATGCTAAATTGCATGCATTATTACATTGGCATGACTTGTAGGAACATACAAAAGCTCAAACATCATTATCCAAACTTGCCCAAAACCATATCCTTAAGATCAATTTTAAAGTCTTCTCTTACCTTACATGTCCTTAAGATCAATTTTAAAGTCTTCTCTTACCTTACATGTCCAAATATTGGAATATCATGTCTCTCTTGAAGTATGCACATCTAGAATATAGCATTGTGAGATACATAAATCTACTTTTTGAAATAGGATAAGCCATCAATAAGACTACAAACTTGATATTGTATATTTCCTACTTTTAGCCAATTACTAATCATCTTGAAATAAAGATCTTAATGCATAGTTTTCTTCTATTCTACTTCTTTAGTTAGATTTGAAATGACACTACTAATGGTAGCAACTTATACCTTATCTCTTGATTCGACCTTGGAATCTGATCTCTATGATAAGCTGTTTAGTACAGTATATTGTTGCCCTTGCTTATACTCAAGCTAAATATCAAAAAGTTGTAACTATTCTTCTCAATGATGATATGATAATTTCATATTTTCTAGATGTAAATCATGTAGCAAGAATCAATGGTCAGTCTAAACAATCATTGGCTTCTCTAATAGATTGTGACGCTACACCTTTGTAGTATATACAATCATTAATTACTTTCAATCATATAGAATAATTATGCTCTATCCTTCACAGCTTGCATGATTTTTATGCCACAAGTTAAAGACCTTTATCAAAGTTTTATTAAAAGACCACTCCAATAGCAAAGTGAAAAGCATTAATATCAAATATACATGAAAGGTTAGAAACATATGGTTGCAATACTGGAGCAGTGATGAGTGCCTCCTTCAACCTATCAAAGGCGCTTTGCTACTCTAATTTCCATTCAAATAAGCCACTTTTTTTCCAATAGGCTTATCAATGAGGCGACAATATGTGCAAATTTTTGAACAAAACATCAATAATATCTACCAAGGCCCAAAAATAAATCGACTTTAAAAACATCATTGAGGGTTGGCTAATCTTCCACTACTTTTACCTTATCTTGTTCCATATACATGCCTTTTGAAGACACCTTATACTCCAAAAAGATGACCTTTGACTTCCAAAGAATACAATTACTTCCAATGATGATGTACTTTTTTGAATAAAGTCATTCTCTAAGACTTAATCCAATATCTTTTGTAGTTCTTGAAGTTTATTTGGTACTACATAATAAATTGGTCGATTAATTAGTTTGGCTCCAAGCAATAGTTTTATTTAAAAGGAGGTACTTTGATCATGAGGCATGCTACTAGATAGATCAGTTGGAAAAACATCTTGATATTTATGTATGAATTGCTTTGTCCATTCTACTTCTTTGATTGTCTTTTCTATTATTAATATAAGATTAAGATCCTCTATATATACTGACTACTTATGTTGTATTTGCTTCTTCATAAAGATCATTTCTACACGAAGTCTTTAGCTATAGATTGTTTTTTTTTCTTCACTTGATACATAGGTACAAAGAGTCACCTTCCATCCACCATCTTTGAAAGAAATTGTCCTTACTATCTATTCAACTTGCTTATTTTTTACCTCTAGCCATGGCATATCAAGAATAACATCATATCTTAGCTTTGTTACCTTAAACCTCTCTTGTAAGATGTAAGTATCAATCATATTCAAGGTTTCTTCTTCACATGTCTCATTCAATACATTCTCTCAATCATCTACAAGGTATATATTCTCTCCTTTAATTACCTTAGTTTTAATCCCAAATTGGTTAATAATTTCAATCAAGATATAATTTTTTTTAGAGCCATAATCTACAAGTACTTGACATGGCTATCTTCTTGGTGATCTTATCAATCCTTTTTATAATTGTCCAAGGCTAAGTTATTTGTCTCTAAAAGATAATAGCTATTTCCAATATTGGCCCTCATTACTTTTATTGGAGAGCCTTATTTTTCTACTTCATCTTGTTATTGACTTGGTGTATTTCAAGAATATGAATCCATCTTGATTTGTTGGTACTTGAATTTTGATGTTTTGAACAACCTCTAATCTGATGGCCTAGCTTCTGACAATAAAAATACAATTCCTTTCACTCCAATATTTGTCATCTTTGTAGTATCAATGATCCTTGTAGGGCATCAATCTCCATCAGCATTGGTCGTTGTACCATAATATTAGATAGCAACATAGAACTTTGTGATATAGATTGTATTCTATGATTTTTGAAATCTATAATATTGACCTTCTCTGCAATCCTAATTGCATCTTCAAATGTTTGTTGATTCCTTAATTCCACCTCTCATTGGACCTCAAGTTTCAAACCTCATAGAAATTGATCCATCATCTTTGCTTCTAAAATGTTGTGAATTTTGAGACATAGAGATATGAATTCAAAGACATAATCTTGCACTTACTTAGATTATATAAGACTTATCAATTCATCATGTACTATCTTTTCCATATTGATGGGTAAAATTTGATTTCTAACCTCAATCTCAAACTCCTCCTCATCACAAAATCTATCTTTAATTCCATAGCTTTGAACTTGATGTTGCCACCAAATAGCTACTGCATCTCTAAATTAGCTAGCTACATATATAATTCTTTTAGTGGTATTTGCCGCAAATAATTAGAAGTATTGTCACATTTTGAAGAGCCATTGACATACATCTTCTTGCTTTGAAGTCCTAGAGTATGTATTAGGCTTATTTAATTTTTGCCTAACAAATATTCACTCCTTCATTCTAGAGGCTTTTATTTGCCCTTATAGAGTAGCTATTTGGCCTAAGAAGTATTGTATCTGAGCCTCCATCTCGAATTGCTCTGCCATATCTCTAATATTATAATTTTCTTGTTGGACTCTATTATTGTAATATCTTCTCTCCTTCCAGTTGACTTCTTAAGAATAGCTTGTGATAGCTTCAATACAGTACCTAATGTGATCACAACCACTGATCTCAAACTAAATGGTGGCTATCAACACACTACCAAAGAATAATCTAATACTTGCTCTGATATCAATGAAAGAAGATCGAACTATGTCAAAAATCTAGGATCCTTCAAATCCAGAGCAACATAAATCTCATCACAAAGTATATTAAAATAGATCAAAACAAAACTGAATAGAATAGAAGAAAATATGATACGAAAGGCAAAATTGAGAAAATTGAGATAGAATAGAATAGAATTGAATAAGAAGATGCAAAACCAAACTTTACTAAGAAAAAAGATCCAAAGCCATACTTGACAAGTTGCCCAAAAGACCATGGTGAGTCCTATTTATACTTTATTCAACCACCTTGGAACTTTCTAAAATGTTCCTAATAGTGGATCCTACTTAAATAACTGCCTTAAGCTCTTTTTAAAAGGTTCAAATCTTATTTATTAATCAGCCAAAGAGTTGTAACATTATCATAGGTCCATAATTTTATGTCTTAAGGTCTGATATCAACCCTAGTTAATAACTATTCTTCTTTGGATATCAATTCTTTGTTTCTTAAGATAATATTTTCTAAAAATTATTCTTAATTTTTTCCAAAAGATGAAAAAATATTATTCATTTTTTTAATCTACTTTTCTTTGCCTTATTTATGGATGTATAAAGCAAGTAGAAGTTATTTTTTCAAAAAGGTAGTATTAACACAAAAAAAAATTATTATCTTCTCATCTTTTATCTTTTTTTTTGCTACTATATATTTCAACTATGCTTTTTTATAATAGAATTCACATTTTTATTTTTTACCATATATTTGTATTATAACATAACTTGATACAAATATATAAGATAATTTAACTTCTTTTACCACTTCTTTGATTCTAATACCTCATCTATATTAGATTCTTAATTGTTATTTATTTCTATAAAAAAATCCTCTTTGTCTTCTTTCAGATATATTCTTTGTTTTGTATGGCTCTACAAAAAATACTTAGAACATGGAATGGATTTTCATAAAATTTAATAGGTATAATCAATATTCAACTAAATTAATCCATATATAAATAAAAAATAATATAAATTTGTAATAATTTAATTTGTTACAAGAAAAAATTATCTTGATATTATAAAAATATAATTATTTCTTCTTACCAACGTAGAATCAAGATTGGTTCTTATAATAAACATGTACATTAATCTTTTGAAATTCTTATATTTCATTTGATTGTATCTTCATTGCTATATGTAACTTTGATAAATAATTTGTCAAATTTTTTGCCACATGATTATCAACTTTTGAGAGATTTAATATATTAAATTGATGATGATAATAATAATTAACATAGAAAGGTGATTGTTGAGTAGAATAATATATTATGTTATTATTACTATACTTCACCAATGGAAAAAAAATTATCCAATTATCTTGATGACAATTGATAGTATATATCAAATATTACTCAAATACTTGATTCTTTCATTTTGTTTGTCTATTAGTTTAAAGATGGAAGATCAAAAATAATTTTATGTCTATATTTACTAACTTAAAAAAGAATCTTTAAAATCTAAATAAAAATTGATTTTTTTTATTTCATATAATATTTTTTAATAATCTATGATGTCATATTTAATGAAGTTTGCTTAAAAATGTACCGAGTACTTGATTGCAGAATGTAAAATAGAACTTAAACTAAGAAGATTTTAACAACTCCAATAGAATCGTAAATAAATTATAATTAAATTATAACAATGATAAATTAATCTTTAATTAAAATTCAAAAAGATTCTTAAAGAAATTACAAAAGAAACATAAAAAAAATCATAAATTAACCATAAAGAAATATATATATATAATAAAGAAATCTTCAAAAAATATTTTCAAAATATTTTTAAAATATTAAAAATAGAAATCTTTTATAAATCCAATTCAAATTCTAGTATAACCTTCAAGAAGTCCTAATGAAATCTTGAACCAATCTTAACCAAATCCTCAATAAATCCTAATCAAATCCTAATTAAATCTTAATTAAATTTTAATGAATCTTTAAATCAACTCTAACTAAATCTTAAATAAATTCTAAATTGTAACCAAATCCTAGATCAAATTTCAATGATATCCTAACCAAGTCCTAACCAAATTATAATTAAGGTCTAAATTCTAATCAAATCTTAGACCAAAATCTCATGAAATTCTAATCAAATCTAATCAAATCCTGATAAAGCCTTAAATCAATTCTAATCATGTCCTAAATAAATCTTAAATCCTACAAAAAAATTTAATTATTGATAATGAATGATCAAACTATTGATTTTGACTTAAAATTTTCAAACTTCTTACTAATTAAATTAGAAAGTAATATAAAAAAACTTTAAAAAGATAAAAAATATCAAATAGAAGATAATTTCTAAAATTTGCTTGGATATTGGCCAATCTTCTTTTCTAATCTTGAATCTTATTTTTTCAATAAATATTTTTCCTTCTTAAAACCATTTAATTGCTTCTAAAATTGGTTGATGTGTAGATATTTAAGTCTTAGTTGCTCTCACTAATTTTTACTTCAATAAAATTGGTGGATTTTGCAAGAGCGTAAAAACCATCGCTAACTCTAAATTTGAGTCCATAAACCATAAAAACTCTCACAACCTTCAATCTAATTGTTCAATTGATATCAAACTTCTCATACACATTAATAACAAGTACAATGATTAATTGAAAAATTTTCACCTCTAAATATGCTACAACATTCACAAAATCATAAAAATTTTGAACTTCTTTTTATTTCTTAAAATCCAAATCCATTGAATACATCTCTCACTTTGAAAAGATCTCAAAACCTTAATATATCTTCAAATCATATGAAATTAACTCTCCAAAATCTTTTTATGAGTCTACTTTTAAATATTGCTTTCTAATCAACCAAAGAATCATCAAAAATAGTGTAGGTGCTCAGTTTTGTGCCTTAAGGTCTGATTTCAACCTTGATTGGCAACCGGTCCTCTTCAAGTGTCATTTTTTTTTTCTTGAGGTAATTTTTGTTAAAATAAACTCTTAACTTCTTTCTACATGTATTGTTATTCTTTATTTTTTTAATCTACATTATTTTTCCTTATTTATGGCCACACAAAGTAAATAGAATCCATTTTCATAAAAAGAAATTCTAATACTACAAGATTTTATTACCTACCTATCTTTTATCTATGTATTTTTACTATATCTTTTTAATTATGCTCTTTTATAATAAAATATTTTCTTTCTTCTTTCACCTAATAGCCATGTTAAAATATGACAATGATAGTAATAAATATTGACAAAAAATATCTAATTCTTTTTTCACATATAATAGTATTTATATATAAATTAGAATGTGTCATTTTTGTTAAATAATATACTACCACAAATATATTGAATCATGAAAGTTTGAGATTGAAAGATCCATCATAAAATCTATAGAAAGAAATGATTTTTTTTCTAATATAAATAATAGTTGGAAAATAAAGCTAATAATAAGAAGTTTTTTATCTTAAAAAAATATCACATAATTATAAAAAAAATCTAATTTCTTCTATTTATATGTATTACTTATAAAAAAACCTATGAATTTTAGTTAGTAGTTAAAAAATCATACAAAAGAATCTCATATCTTTTTTGCAATTTATATAAGAAATAAGATTTATAACTAATTGAAACTAATTTCATTAATATAATAATTACCAAAAAAATAAAATATAGCTTTAAATGGATATTAATACTATACAAATATTATAAGAATGTTTTGAATTTATTTAGAATTTATTTAGAATATTTTAGGAATTATTAGAGTAATTTTTATGACTTTAAATTTTACCACCTTGGAAGCCATTATGAAGAAAAGGAGTAATATTAGAAGCTCTTTTAAGTCTTTTAAGGTAATTAGATATTTATTAAATACTATGGTGAATTAAAAAAATACAAAAACGTTGGTTTTATTAGTAGAAGATAGGACTAGTAGATAATATATTCTTTGTAGGAAAGAATGTATATAAGTTTCATATGGATTATAATACCTTAGATGTAGATAGGAAGATAAGACTAAGGCATTGTGGCCTCTCTATGCCACCCATATATACTACTTGTGAGCCTTTGTGAGGCTTGAACTTTTAATCTCTTAAATAAATTATCTTTGATATAAAAATTATTCACTTAATTTTTATATTATTTATATTGTATTTTTAAACTATCAAATATATACTCATAATAGTTTAGATTCAAATTATTTTTATATCATTAAAAAAATATAAAATTTTTTATTTAAATTTTTATTTTTTTATTTTTATTTTTTATTAAATAAAAATCTAGTAAAAAATTTGTGACTAATTTTTTAATGTGTAATTGCTTGATTTCACTTATCTCACTTATTTTGTGTTTTTATTTTTATTTTTATTATTACTTCTTTTTTATATAACCAATTATAGGTAACTTTTAATTGAAGCCATCTTATGATTTGTGGTGAAAGGTGAATTTTACCCTCATAATCATTTTTATATTTGAAGCCACCAAAAATCTCTTAAAATTAACTCAAGGTCTTATTGTATCTAAAATGTAATGAGATTAAAGAACACATAATCTTACTTTATATTTTAGAACATATAAGTGTCATTCAAAATAAAAAATATATTATTCATCAATTTAAATTTAGAAGTATTATAAGATTTATTAGAATAATTCTTAATATCAAACATTAGAAGATTCAAAGACATATTTGATTGAACTTTATCAAAAAATAGTGAATCAATAATTTATATTGATTTCATTACTCAAAGTTGAAATTTCTTTGGCTTTAAAAGAACTATTTGTTATTGATCAAAAGTTGTAATTTTGGTGGAAGATAAGAAAATTTAGAAAAATTATCTGAAAAATATATATATATATATATATATATATATATATAACCAATAATTAATATAAAATACAAATCTTAGAAAAAATATATTCAAATTGACTTATTAATAATTCAAAACTTGTATTAACATAAAATACTTAAAATTTTTGTGATTTATATAAATAATCATTGTACTAGATATACTCAATGGGACTATTCTTAAAATAAATTTATAATTATAAATAGTTTTTTATTCGATACTTTATAATTAAAATTAATTATTTTTTAAAAAATTGAATAAAAATTTATAAGATAAAATTTTTTATTTGCTCCTATTTGTAGTAATATCATACTTAAGGGAAAGTTCGAAGGAAATGTTTTTATAAAACATTATCTTAAAAAATTCAAAACAATAGAAGATCAATTTTATAATAAAAGTTGCCCTCAAAGCTTTATTAATTGTTCTAATTTTTAAGACAATATTACACTCAAAGACCTTCAAAGATAACATGCCTTTCTTTGAATAGATGGAAAAATACAACTTATTTGGTATTACAATCTTGGAAACGACTCATGATGTTTGGTAATATTATTAGAGATAGAAAGTATTTTTGATGGTGCTTCAAATATTTTATTTGAAGAAATTTACAAAAGCCTTAAGAATGTTTATATAATAGAATGGTCTTTTTTCTTTAATATTAAACTTTATTAATAGCTAAAAGTATCTATTAACTTGTTTAGAAAGAAATAAAGATCAAAGTATTTAGCAAATATTGTCTACTACATCTTAGACTTTTCAATCTATTTTTTTTTTCTACAATTTATTCTTAAAAAGAAGATGTAATTTCACTAATATATATGTATATATATATTTACATTATTACTTACCTAAATAAAAAGATTTATATAGAAGTAAATAAAAGCAAGAAAATTTAATAATATCTTATAGAGACACTTCTTAAAAAGCTTATAGATGTAGATTTGACTTTTTTAATATTAGTAGGTGATTGATAGATTGAAAACTTGGCCAAAAAATTAACCACATATTAAACATGTTGGTAACTTATATTATTACTAATAAATCTTTTGTATTATTTTTTAATCTATATCAAAATTAGTAAATAAAGGCTTTATTATTTTAATCCATGTTGCAAGCAAGACTTTGGAATTTGGTAGTTCAGATGGTAATTGGTCATATCATAAAAGTAAGAATTTTGTCTATTCTACTCTTTATCAATCACTCTTTTTAAATTAAGCCATAAATACTCTCAAGAATGAATTTAGATCATATAAGAGTTGTAAATCTTTTTCCATCAAATGTGCAAATTAAGAGAAAAGACTTTCAAATATAAATATAATTATAAAGTCAACTTAAGTAAGATTGTAAAGATTTAAGAAGTATATAATCTTTTTGATATTTAAAGAAAGAAAGTAAGAAAATTAAAAATAGATATAAGATAAGTACTATAAATAGCTATTGCCAAATATAAAAAAGACTAGAGATTCTTAAGTAAAGACAAGAATATAAAAAAGATTTTGAAAAAAATAAAGAAAGCTACAATCTTGCCTCTATATATATTATCTAACTAAAGATCTATTTGGCAAGGTACTATAAGGTATTTGATAAGTATCCAACTTATAGAATGTATATCTAGCTTGCAAGATAAGTTTCCAATATTTATACCACATAGCTAGCTTGTAAAATAAGTAGTCACTATTTGCAACATGTAGCTAAGTTTTTTAATATATTAATTATTCATATTATTTATAAAATCAAATTCACATCTATGAAGCTTTTAAGAAGCTTTATCATAAGATAGTATCAATTTTATTTAAAAGTGGTTATTATAAGTATTTACATGTGAAAAGTGATTAAAATATAATAGAATAAGTATCACTTTATATCCAAGAATCAAATATAATTATATTAAATAAATAAGCCAATAATTAGAACTTAAACATTTATTCTTTTGAGTAAGATCTTATTATATTTAGAAATTATAGAATTTTATTTAATAAAATTATCAACACTAGAGCATAATAAGAATTTTCCATCTACAATTTATTCCATTTCTTAAATAAAAAAATAATATGTTGTAAATATTTAGCTATTTTTTTTTAAAAAAAAAAATCCAACATATTTTTTTATATGTAATTAAGTTTTTTTAGCTTAAGCTTCTATTATGGAGTTTACTCCATAATTCATTTTTAAATAAGAATTTGATTTTTTTACCTATATAGTCCATAAACCATTTATTTTTAATAATGATCAAATTTTACAAATTGTTAAAAAAATGAAGATAAAGCTTTATTAAATATGGTTTTTTTTTCAAGCAAAGGGATTTTTAAAGATTAGTAGTTGATTTTTATGATAATAAGGTGGACCAATCTTCCATTGAATGTACTTGATGGAAATCTTAATATCTGTAAAGAATGGATTTTAACTTTTGAACATGATATAAAGCATAATGAATATCAATAAGAAAACCAATATTTTTTTTTAAATATTAAATGCAACACTTTTTAGCCACATAAGTAAATAAAATAAAGCTTCTTTATAGAAGCAAAGTATAGATCAATTAAATAAGAAATATCGATCTAGCATAGAATTAATTTTTCGTCCTACAAGATTTATAGAAGAAAGATTATTTCGAATTAATTTCTTATTAATTTTGTCAAATTTTTTGATGAATACTTTTCTATTAATCTAAGTGTAAAAAAATAATTATAGGTCAATTCACTAATTAGACTATAAAATTATTTCACAACAAATATGTTTTCTTTATAGATTATGCTTTTTAAATCACTCTAATAATTTTCAAAAATCTTGCTACTTAACTTCTATTGTCTACTCAAATATGGTATTTTTAATCTAAAAATATAATTTCTAGTATTCATTTAAGTAAAGAGTTGTAGATTGAATGCACAACTATAAATTTTATTATTGGTAGGGCAAGATAAGACAAACTATTTATTCTCTTCAATCTAAACATATTGGATTGGAAGTTGAAACACCACATTTAATAAAGGATCTATCATTTTTTTATACAAACCAAGAAATTCTTGAAATTATGATTCTTTAGAAGTTCTTGATATTTTTTTTTGTCAAATTTTTAATTAAAATATATTTCAATAAATAAAATTAGTGATAATTGGCAGTGACTTTATAAGCTAAGTTTTTTCTAAGGAATATATATATCGTATTAAATTATATTCAAATAACTAAAATTTAAATCTCTTACCGATAAAATATTAAAATAATGATACATTATATCAACTTCAAATAAAACTTGTTTGTTTATGAAGATATTAGATTTTATTCTTATTTATTCTGATATCTCCATAAACTAACAAGTTTTATTTAAATCTAATATCTCCAAAAACACCTACCTGACAAAAGGTATTTTAGTTAGATGTTTATAGTTGTATAACTTTTACATTAAGCATTTGTAAAGTTTTTCATTAAGATCATTAAATTTAAATTTTTTATTACACATAATTATTATCATTAGAAATTAAAGAATTGAGTTTTTTGAAAAATAAATTATATTTTATTTTTAAAATAATAATAATTTAACAGCAGAAGGTTTTTTCGATTTTCTTAATGTTAATTGTAGCTATAACACAAGTATTGTTCTAAAACATATATGGTCCTTGATCAAAGAAAATATGAGCTAGATATTTATAATAACAATAAATATTATCAGCATAATACAAGATATAAATTTCCTTCTATTTCTTATATAAAATTCACAATGTATTTTTTTTTGTAGATATTTTACCAATCAAGATAAAATTTGAAAGTTGATAATTTGATAGTTTTGTAATTAAAAATTGAAAAAATATAAATATATTTTTGAATAATGAGATATATTTTTAAATATCATATAAAGATAGTATTATAAATTATTTTTTATATTAGTATAAAGCTACATAATTTTTTTTAAAAAAAAACTTTTTATATTTAAATCTATTAAATAATTTTTTAAATAAGCATTATAGTAAATTTTTTCTTCTTTTTATTTTTACTTTTCATTATCTTAATATCTTGATGTCAAAATAATATTATGCTAAAATTTCATATAACATTTTATAATTTTAAAAAACACATTTTTAACTAAAAAATGTTGACTTTGAATTTAGTTTTATTTGAGTCAATATAAAGTGAAATTTTAATTTTAAAGAAAAATGAATTTATTGATAAAATTTCAAAAATAAGTTGAAAATAATTTGATGATTTTGTAATATAAATATATGATATATAATTAGTCAAATTTGTGTATTATATTTTCTTGCTTGAGAATGCATTTAAGAACATGGTTGTGGATAGTAAATTGCAAATTTCAACAACAAAGATTCTAAAGAAATAACAAATAAATATTAAAGAGATATTTAAAGAAATAATAAAATAAATTCTAAATAAGCCACAATCAAATCTTAAGTAAAGCTTAAGTAAGCCCTAACCAAATTCTAATGTGATTCTAAATTAATTCTAAAACACTCTAAAAAATCTCTAAGTAAACTCTAACCAAATTCCAATAAATCCAAATAAAATGTAAATGAAATCCTAAAAAAATCCTAACTAAATCCATGTGTCAATTTTCATATTCCAATAACTATTAATCAAACTCTTGATTTTGATTAATTTTTTTTCACATTTTAATTTTCAAGTGAAAAACAAGCACACAAATTATGATAGAAATCAAACTTATTAATTGGGAAAAAGAGCTCCCAATATTCACAAGTATTAGCCATCCTCCTGCTCTAACCTGCATGTTGATCTTCTAGCAGCAATATCTCAATGTTGAATAATTCAATTGCTCTCCAAATTGACAAAAATGTAAAATCCTAATCCTACTAAACTCTCAAAAAAAATTGCTTTAATCAAACTAGTGGATTTTTCAAGATTATAGACAATCTCACTAATCTTAAAATTCAAAATATTTAAGACCTTAATCCAATTAACTTCCCATATCCTTCAATCTAACAGTTCAATTGACTTTAAATTTATATAATACATTCAAGATAAGCATTCAATTAATTAAAAATAATAATAGAGATTTTCTTAAACTTAAATTCCAACAAGTTTCTTAGCAGATTTTTATGAAATGAATCCATGCTACTCATGCTTTTATAATTTAAATTTTTTAACAAAACAGAACCACACGCCTCTACAGTTTTAGCATATTTACATGAATATAAAACAAATTATGTAATATTCCAACTACTGTTTCTCTCTCTCTCTCTCTCTCTCTCTCATTCTTTTTCTTCTTCTTCTTTTGTATCCCTTTTTGTTTTTGTGAGGATTTTTTAATCTTAACTTTCTTCATAATTCCCTTATTATCAGTTTTATATAAAAACATCAGCATGCATTCCCAGCTACAATGTAATACTAATTTTTAAAATGCAATAATGAATGAAATGAACCAGAACATCAAAACCAGGATGTCTACCAATAAATTTAAAACTACAAATAGTGTGCATGAAACCACAAATAAAATCAAACCACCAATACACACAGAAAATCTCACAGTATTCCAAAATGCAACACTGCACCTTCATTTTTTTGTCACATTTTTAAAAAGTAAAGATCTCCAAACATCAGGCACATTGTAATCCCAAGGCTCAATATCCCAACAAAACAACTTGTTCCTCTGATAGGTATTTGGGTATGCCATCACAGTCTCCATTTACAGTCTTTTTCTTAGCCTCTCATACAAAATATTTAGTGTCTAGAAGACTAAAATTGATACATTTTTTATTTTATTTTATTTTTTGTTCACTTCCCTCTAATATCACTATAAAAAAAATGTTGGAAAAATCTCCAATCATTTGTTTGCAGCAAAGTTGTGTTTCCTAGTCATGATTTGACATAAACTAGTTGTTGGATTGTTTATCCACTGCACCCAAATTTCACAAGCAAAGTCACATCACTGTCATTTTTGTGTTTGAAACTCAAGGTGAATAAAGATATATTTGGGTTATTTTATGGGTTTTGTTACAAAGACATCACATGTGTTTACATGATGGAGCATCCACTTGATGAAGACATCACAACAACTAACATCCATGCTCACATGGATCATTTGTATGGGGACCATCACTTCTTTCTCGTGACATAGACCACTACTTTTCATGTCCATTGCAATACAAAAAATTGATTTAAAACTATGTTTTTTCCTTTAAAATTTGGAAGACTGTGCACTCTTTCAATATTAGTCTTGCTATTGGTCTAATTGTGGATTTTTGAAAGAAAAAAATATAGATATTATCATAAAAACCATAAAACTATTTCATTTCAAGGATACGTCTAAAATTACAATGAATATTGTATTTTTAACCATTTTCAATCAAAATTTCACTTTTTGATTAGTTGTACATACACTGCCAACAGCTACAGAATGTCTTTAAAATGCAATATTTTTTGAATCAAGCATATTAATAAATCTTAAAATCTTATATTAGCACAATGTCCTAATAAGTTAATTTATAAAAAAAAGTAATACTTGTATCATATATTTTTAATAAAACTGAGTATATCTTTTTTTGGAGATAGGTTTTTTTGGGGTATGGATTCAACGACTTGTTGTGTAATTTTGTTTTTGATTTTGATTGAGCTTGGATGAAGAAAAACATTTAGTTATTTATAATGTACAAGAAAGTAAATAAACTCAGGTCAAAGTATAGTATTTAAATTATAGTATTGTCTTATATAAAACCGCAAAATATTTTTCTTTTGTTTACTGGAGTTTTGGCTTAAATAAGAAACATAGCTAAGCTGGTTACACATGAATTTGGATTTAGCAAAATTTGGAATAAAAATTATTTTTAAAATACTGATTTTAAAAGAATATTACTTTAAATATTTTTTTTGTATTTGGACACACATGTAGATGATTATTCAAGTATTTAGAAGTCTCACTTTTGCATAGCATAACAATTAAAATATTACAAAAAATTGACACATGTTTTAAAAAACGGATTGTGAACTATTAGCACAAGAGTATTATTACCGTCTCTAAGTTAATTAATATTTTCACGTTTAAAAATATATATGTATTTGAATAAATAACATACTAAAAATTCATTACATATTCACAAAGCAATCAAATTTAGCAATCTCATTTTTTTATTAGTGTCAAAAATGTATTACAATGTGCAAAGTGAAAAATTTCACAATACTTGATTTATTTTAGCAAGTATGAACGTAAAATCCATATTGGTCGAATGTATATAATGTCGGCAATATTTCAAGTCGATGAAAGCTTGTGATGGATGATGAATACTTGAAACTCTGTTCATTGGCTCTCAAGGGTGTTGGAAAGGAGGAGGACGCGGTGGTTGCGGGTTCACAGCCGGCTGGGAGCATGCCAACCTGGAGTCGGAGTGCCACCACGGACTGCCACTATGGCGGGCACCAAACCCACTCAAAATCCTAATCACAGCAGAGCTGGATTCGTCAAGACAGCTGGAAGGGTTCCCCACCCCCACCTGGGTCCAGCGTGGACTCTGCCCAGCCTCTCATGTGTTCCGATGACTCTGCCTCGCTGGCATCCTAGTCAGCTCTTCCCTCCGCTCCTTTGCTTACGAATTTCGATCATGAACTTACTTTAACAATTCTGAAATATGTTGGTATCACTTTGCAAAGCTAAACTCACAACACATGCAAAAATAATTAAACATGTACACACACACACACACACACACAAACCTTGTGTCTTTTTATATTAAGAAACTATTCTTTATGCAGTAAATACTTCCTTATTTACATTGCTTCTGTAAATATTGTAGCTAAATGTGGAATTTCACATTTTTTATAACCATACATACTTATTTATTTTTTGTTATTGTTCCATTTTTTATTCAGTACACATTATTTTTATTTTCATCTTCTCCTTTTTTTTTTTTTTTTTTTTCTTTTATACTTCCAAGTATTTTGTGATGATTCATCACTTGCATTAATCAATTATTTAGGATTCTTTGGAAAAAAATCATGCATCAAATTATGTTATTTTTTAAAACATGAATATGTGAATTTTCATGATATATATTAAAAATAAATATTAAAACAGCTTGTGTTGTTAAAGAAATATGCCTTCTATTCATGGTAAGTTTCAATACCACAGTTCAAGACCACCTAACAATGTTGCAACAAAATTGTCCTTGAAATCTTCGTTTCATTAGAAAAAATATGAATTTCTATTTTTTGAGTAAAATTTTGAACATAGTGTTTGACTGTTTTTTTCTTATTGTTGATTCGATTTTAGACTTGTAAAGTTAGTTTTGACACTTCCACCTTTAATTAGGTAGTGCTACTTTTATTGTTTTGAAGTTATATATATATATATATATATATACATATACATATACCTTAAGTGATGTTATCAACTCTTATAGCAAATAGTTTTGAATACACAAGTGATCTATTATTCATGTATATATATACACAAAAATCTTATCAATTTTTTCATCAAATTTAAAGTACTAATTTAATCTATTTTTAAATTTTACTTAAAGATTAGTTTTCATTTAAAACTCAGAATTGAAGAAAAAGAATTAAAATTATACAATTACTTACTTTTAAAAATATCAAAGTCATTTTTTTTTATGGAAAATCATCAACTTATTTTGTAATGATCTGACTGTAATGCAAAAAGTATGCTACTTACAATTCCGAATTACAAAATTAACACAAGGAAAATATAGAAAAAGTATAATTAAAAACAATCATGCAAATACATTCAAGCTCGTTGTTTAGTTGTCAAAGATTCTAGCAGACTAACCCATTGAAGTCAGCTTGGGCAATGAGTTTTTTCACCCAAAGTTTATGTTCTAAGTACATGCACTATTTAATCCAAATATTCACAAAAGCTGTCCATCCACCAAAGTTCAGTGGTCATTTCAACAACTTTCTATTTCCATTTCTTCTGATTGGACTATCCAACTATACATATATATATATATATATATATATGTATACACCACAGAGTCATGTCAGTTTTAAATTTAACTGCAAAAACTGTCACTTAAAGCAAAAAAAACAAAAACAAAAAGAGAAGATAAAAAAAAGATTATCTCCCATTCCACCCAAGGCTTCATTGAAAGCCTTGATCTAGCCTTGAAATTCTGGATCTTAATGACATCACAGGTTGAGGCACACTCTTCTCTCCTCCTCCCTTCCCCCTCATAGAAATGGGAGCTTTCACAAAGGAACAGGATGTGAGTGTGTGTGTGTAAGTGTGTGCCCTTGTGGGGCCATGCAAAAGCAGTGCACCTGACCCTACATCCACCAATGATAATAAAAACCGACACAAATAATAACAATAATAATAATAAGTCTCTCACAAAGAGCACAGATTCATCCTCTAACCTCCAGTCTGTTGCTTGCTTTGTTTCCTTCCTTGCCATTGCAGCTGCCACTGCATTGGGAAGGGGGGACACCAAGTGTAGCCTACCCAACTGCTAACATTCTTGTAGGCTTGGTGGGGAGCCGCATCCCATTCAAGTGAGATGGAGAGGTTGCAAAAAGGGAGCTGGGAGTGGGGGGGAATTCAAAATTCTGGTAAGCAAGTGGGGCTGGATGAGATTGGGAGTCATGTTGATGTTCACCATAATCAATGCGCAGTGTGCTTTTGTGAGTGTGTGTATGTGGCAGGGCCCTGTTATTGATTAGGATTTGGGTTGTCATGAACAGCCAAGAAGGGTGGTAACACACTTTGGTTGAAAGAGAAAAGGTCATTGAAGTTGTGCATTAAAGGCACCCAAACTAAAGGTTAGGGATTGGATTGATCTTCTGCATGTGAATAAATTTGAATGTTGATGCCCCTTCTATTTATAACGTTATAAAATTGATGTGTTTCAAAATAAGAAGAAAAAGCATTCAAATAGTTGTTTAGCACTATGAATGAAGAGAACTCCAGATCAAAATAACTTATCAAGTATTTTCATACCCCCCGCATTAATATACATTACAGTTGATTTCCAGTTTTTAAAAACCTGTGTTTTATATTAAATACTGATCTTCATTGAAATATGAGTATTTTAATTTGAGAATCAATACAACATAAATTACTACTTTTTATATATTGCATAGGGTGTACATTTATCTCACATGGTTAGCAACCATCTTAGATGACTAGTAAGTTCTACAAACATGGAAATAGTAATTAATAATATGAGTCACCTCAATTTGTTTCAAATAATAGTGTCTCCTTATTGATTCTTTGCTAAAAAAGTTGTTGCACGTTTAGAGATGGTTATTTAGTTATTTAGTTTTTAAATTTCAAATCTATACACATATTAAGTTACTTATAGAATTTCTATTCTGAAAATCATAAATCAAGTATGACAACTTTAATAACATGATTCTGTTTCCCATTTTTTTATCTCAAGAAAAGAAAAAAATTGCATGACACATAGTTCTTTATGCAAACTCACACATGCTCAACCTTCTTCAATTGCATCCAATTAATCCTTACACATATTTTTCAATCAATTCAAATGCCTCACCTTGTTACATTCTTAAAATCCATATAAATACATAATACATGTTACCTTGCATTTGTGTCCTTGATAACACATCTTGACCAACAAGGTTATTGTCAAATTTGAGCTTGTTGATAAGCTTTGGTGGTTAATTAATTATGCGTTTATCTTCATACAACCAGCTCCATAGGTCCTCATCTTGCATGGTTCTCAAATTCCAAGTATACAGCCTCGACCCTTTACTTTAAATTCTCAACTTAGACACACCTTCAATTTCCTGTTTAACTCCCAATCTACTTTCACTGCTTCATTACTGCCACTGATCCAAATTAGGGAACCACAAACAGAGAATTATTAGAGTGTGCGAAAAGTCATCCATCCATCACAAACAGCATCTGACAAATCATACTGAAACTGGGATGGCGCATGAAGAAATTTCATCCACATTATTAACCACAATGCAACAAATACACTTTTTATTCATTTATTTTTCTCCATCTGGTAAGAAAAAAGAGTTCCAATTAAACAAGTCAAGATAAAGTCTGAGAGACCTGCAGTCTCAGATTCAACTTCAAATCCATTGAACAGAACATCGGCGTGAAAGTGAACATGGAACTCCAGCTGCGCTTAAACTCTGCTGAAGCTCCAGAAGACAACAAGTTGGAAAAGACGGCAGAAAGAAGAAGAAGACAAAGTGAGAAGAAAGAGGCTGCGGAAGGGAAAGAAAGGGAGTGAGGGCATCCAGGCAGCTGAGGGAAGAAAAAGAATCCAGTCCTGTCATGTCTCGCTCTTTTGCTCATTCGCCACCCTTGGCTTGGCTGTTGCGGACGCTAGCTCCTCCTCCTCCTACACCATCTCTTCCTCTTGCTCTTCTTCCTCTGCGCTCAGATCTAGCCTTCACTTATAGCTACAGTCTCCTCTGCAATACTGCTTCGTCACTTCCTTTGCCTCCGAGAGCGTTGCTGCGCTGCTGTTCCTTTTCTATTGCTGCTCTCACAGGACGTGTGGTTCATCGTTGCGGAGTTGGGGAATGTGATATGAAGGTATCTGCGGCTCCGACGCGTTGTTTTGGACTAATTTGTTCTGTTTTCATGCTCTTGCGCTCGGATCCGGGGTGTGTAATGAAGTTCCTGTTGCGGTTTGCGACACTATCGTGCCTGTGTATAGTTCAGTACTGCCGGATTGGAGTGGCGTGTCCATCAGCTTCGGCCCTTTGTTGACGCGGCGTTTTCGGTCATTAGATTGAGAAGAAGGTTTGGCGCCGTGTTACAAGGTAGTGTTTTTTTTTGTTTTTTGTTTTTTTTTTTTTTTTTTGAGGAACGGCAGGTGGTGTGAGCCATTGGACGATTTCTTGGACAAGTCCGGTGTAGCGCGCTTGAGGCAGTGTTTGAGCCAGTGTGGACTGTTTGAGTGGAATTTAGTGTTCTGGATTGCAGTGACGAGGTTCTGTTTTAGACTCCGGTGTAGTGGAAGTAGTTTGTATGCGTTCTCCGGTATGGTTGTTCCACTGGTTGTGCGCTTGATGGACGCGAGGGAGGAACCTGTAGTAAGAAACATGGAAAGCGAAAAGTGAGATTGCTGGTGGTGTTTTGCAGGAATTTTCCAGTGATTTTAGATTTCTGGATCGCTGTAACAAGGGAGTATGATATGGGATTCCTAATTTCTCTCGGTGGATGCGTGTTCAAAATTTAACATGCTTTGCGCGTCGGGGGTTTATTTTCAGTAGTAGCAAGACATTTTGTTTGTAGATTCTGCAGATTGCCTTCGTGGCCTCTAGAAGGCGAACTCTAGCTGTTTTTCCTGTGAGCTTTACACACTCCGTGTTCGCTGCGTAAAAAGATCTTAGCTATGCGACTTTTGTGTACTGGTGCAGGTTTATCCTAGAAATTTGGTATGGAATTTTTAACAAAGGGATCTTAATTTTGATTGTGTGATGGTGAAGCATTTCACCTATTGGTTTCATAAAATTCCTCTTATGTCCTTGGTTGTAGGTAGAGAGACGGCTGGCATTAGTAACGTGAATTGAAGTTGAAGCACCAGGGACCTTCCCGAGAATTTCAGTTTGCCTCTTGAAGAAGTGTGGGATAGGTTGGCGAACTTCAGTTAGTCACCTTGTGGAGCTGGGAGGTCTGCTTTAAACTGGAAAGCCGAAGGAGAAGTACGTTAGTCTTAAAGATGTTGCCATGTACCAAGAATTCCGAGTTGGTACTGGAAATTATGATCACAAAATAGTCAATTTCAGGCAACTATTAAGAGCTATTCCAGCAGCGACTTGGGAATTTGACATTCTTTTGAGTTCCTGAGCGTGGTGTCAGTAATTTGGTTCCAGGTACTTAACATTTGATCTAATGTCCTATTCAATGCAATTCCGAATTGTCAAGTTTAGCGGCCTGAAATTGTGAAAGAGACTTGCGTACTCTCTCTAATTGGTTAGTTCTTGTAAGTCTTTCTCTCTGAAGAATGCATGGCACACATTAGTAGGTCTTTTTTTAATTTACTGCGGTAGGATAGTCTCCGATGGAGCGCATACGCGGTTAGTCTTGTTTTTTTTCCATCGCACAATCAAATTAAGGTGTCTCGTTGACCGTTCAGCGACATATTGAAATTTTGTTGAAGCTAGCCCGCGCAGGCTGTGTAGTTTCTCATTTCATGCGTTTCTGTCGTTTTCCTGTGTCATGCAGGTGTGGTTTTCACAGGTTCAAATTGGGATTCTAGCATCTCATCCAATGCAGGGCACGCAATCAGAGGTAGGCAGTAGGTTTTTGGACTCAGATTAAGCTCTCTTTTTCTTTTAGACGTGTTGATGATCTCTGCCTTGCCTTGAGTTCTTTGTCCTTTGCCTTCTTGAAGGACTCGAGAGTTGACGAGTTAAAGGCGACTGCGAGGTTAGTGACCATGCAAGAAGGACATGTGTTAGCTGAGCGCTCAATGTCCTACTGAAGTCTGATGCCACAAATTTTGATAATGAATTCTATGTTATGAATTACCCTGTTGTTCATCGGATTCTGAACTGTGAACCAAGTGTTCGGTGCATGATTAATTGTGAGGGCAGGTTTGTCAATACACACGAATCGTTTCCTTTTCCTCACATTTTTCTTGTAGATCTAACTGAAAAATGCGGGTTGATGTAGTGTTTCTGTATCACACTTAACACGTTTTTGTTCTTTACAGTTCTGGCCTCGGCAACTGTTGAAGAAGTGGATCAGCTTTCAAGAGACCGGAGATGACTTCAACAGAGACAGTGACTCGAATTCCGAGAGGTTCAGTGAGTCAGAAGACTTTGAAGAAAGCGATGGTAAGCTTACTTCTGTTTAATGTATTCTCTCTTGCTTGCTGGTTTTGTGAATGGAGAGAGAGTTGAGATGCATCCAAGACCTCTATTCACTTTGTACTATGTCGTTATCTGTTTATGTGTCTAATAAGGTGGGTTTAAACATTAACCTTGTGGGCTTTAGAGAAAGTTTTATGGCAGTTGGGTATATCCATGTGGCTGGAGAATTAGGTGTATTCTGGTTTAAGAACTTAGTAATAAGGTTGTTAGGACGGAGTATTTGTAGATTGATGATTGAGTTATAAATTGCTATATCCTCATGATTCTAAAAACCTTTTGAAAGATAAATTCGAGTCTGTGGTGTCGTTGGAAGTTGGTATGGCGTGGTTCCATTTGCATTCACTACTTGTGAAGTGGATTTTTTCTTTGCTTACAGATATCAACTACAGCAACCCGATTCCGCGAGTGCAATCTGATACTCTCCATGAGCGCTTTGTTCAAAATAATGATTACAAGTGAGCTTTTTTTCTCTTTTCGAACCAGGCTATTTCGACAGCGTAGTCGTGAATTTTTTTACGGGTGATCTAATTGAGTGGTTTTGCTAGGATTGAACAGGTTATTGATGTGGGATAGGACATCATGACCTTGAGAAGCCACTTGTGAATTTACTACAGTTCGTTTCCCCCTTGACTAGTGTTTGTATTCATGGAATGGAGCAGAGTTGCAGTTGGAACCTGGAACGTCGGAGGGTTACTTCCTCCAGATGATATCGACCTAGATGGGTTCTTAGATTCGTCTGATCCTGCGGATATCTATGTACTAGGGTGAGTACTCAGTGTACCTTGCATGAGGTAAAGGAGTAGCTACTTTGTTTATTCATGTGTGGGGAAAATCTTTAAGTCAGATATTGATCCAAAGATACTTATTTGGGGATCATATTAACTAATTATGTTATCATTGTTATCGTGAAATAGACAGTACGGTGCTCACTAACGATTGGGATGGAGGAAATTCTCAGGTTTCAAGAGATTGTACCACTTAATGCCAGCAATGTGTTGTGCATTGAAGACGATGCGCCTACTGTCATATGGGATGGCTTAATTCGTCAGGCTTTGAACAATCGAGTGAAATGCTTTGAGGAGCACGTGACTAGTCACAGTGCGCCCACATCTCCAACATGGGATGAACAAGAATTTGTTAGTCCATCTTCCGAAGTTTCCGACTTTGAAAGCTTGAGGACCACTGTCGCCACAGAAGGAACTTTAGAATCATCCTTGCTTCTTCCGAAAATTTCCAACCCTAGCGATAGTCAATGGCCATCAGACAGAATAGAAGCAAGGAAATTTGTTCATAAAGTTCATGCTCCAATCAAGGATGTGAGGGTAGCAGAGGATTGGGTATATGAGGCAAGCATGCCCGATAATGGTGTAACTAGAAGAATGTCATCGATGAAATCCTCACGAAACTTGAGAACACATTCTTGTAACAAATACCTTCGAGTTGCAAGCAAGCAGATGGTTGGAGTGTTCATATCTATTTGGGTGCGGTCAGACCTGCGGCGATATGTACACAACGTCAAAGTTAGTGTTGTTGGATGTGGAATTCTAAATTATCTCCGAAATAAGGTACATCTTGGCACTCTTTTCAGTGTTTGGTTTTCTATATTGTTCAATCAAGTCATGTCATGCACTTCATGAGCGTCTCATAACTACTGACAAGCATCTTTATGAAATTATTACCTTGAAAATAGATGCCCTGCAGGATTCTGATGGCTAGAGGTTCCATGCAGGGTGCTGTTTCGGTCAGCATGTCTCTTCACCAAACCAGTTTCTGTTTTGTGTGTACGCATCTTACATCTGGTCTGAAGGAAGGCGATGAGTTTCGTCGAAATGCTGATGTTGCTGATGTTCTTCGTCGCACCACGTTTCCTAGATTAGACAAACTTTCAGGGATACATTTACCAGAAACAATCATGGCACATGAGTAAGAATCATTTCACCATATCGTAGGTTTTCCTCGACATTTCGAGTGGTTGATGTCAATGAATTAAATAATTTAATTGGACTATTCGATTGCAGATTGGTGCTGAGCTTTCTTGTGTTTTAATGCTTAGTCTAACATGTATGGTGAATTGAGTAGTCATGCTATTTATGTATGCATTCCTGCAGTTTTATCGGATCTGATTCTTGAACTTGGTGGTTGTCCTCGAAATGATTTGTGCAGTCGAATCATATGGCTCGGTGATCTGAACTATCGTATTGACTTACCCGACAAGGAGACATGGATTCTAGTCAATCAATGTGATTGGAAGAGTCTTCTTCCTAGAGATCAGGTATTGGTCACGAAAATGTGAGGCCATTTTTTTTAGTTCGAGAAACAGGGTGGTTACTTTCATTAGCTATTGAAATCATACAGTTTGTGTGACCATGCGGGGTTAATGGTAAGTGCTGTCGGGAGCTTGTTGAATGTCGCACTTGTAGCTTCCTCTGATTGATACTTATTTCCAAATCTGTTGTTTACAGCTGAGCATAGAAAGAGATGCTGGGCGGGTTTTCAAGGGTTGGCACGAGGAAGTTATCAATTTTCCACCTACTTATAAGTTTGTTGAGGAATCTGATAAATATTTTGGTGAAAATACTTTCGAAGGTGATAAGCGACGTACGCCTGCATGGTAACGACAGCCTCTACTTCCTTGAAGTAATGCTAATTTTTTTCCTGAGTAACACAGTCATACTTGGTATCAGAGGCTGTCGATTATCAAGGCTGTTATCATCGTTTTGTATTTGCTTGCTGAACAATTTTTGCGTTATCCTCTGTTATTTTGATTTACCGGCAGTTATTCTTGTTAATAATTGCCCATGTTGCCATTAAAGTGTTACATACTTGATATCCAACTTCATGGATCTGCTCGAATGGTTTGAAGCTGCAGATTTTGTTCTTCCTTAGCTTTGGCAGTTGTAAGTTGGCGATGTTATGAAATCGTCACCTATGTGCTTACTGACTAAGGGATTTTGTGTGCCTCCAGGTGTGATCGAATATTGTCGTATGGAAAAGGACTGAGGCAGTTAAGTTACTCAATGGTGGAAGCGAGGCTTTCAGACCATCGACCTGTTATTGCGAAATTCTTTGTTGAGGTGGAAGCAGTTAACTGTCAAAAACTTACGAAAGCTTGCAAGCTATCGAAGCATGCAAAAGTGAATGTTGAGGAGCTTCTACTGAAGGACTTTTCTGTCAACAATATTCGCAGCTTATTCAATAATGAGATGTTATGATCAGGTTATTTCCACTTCCTCTGTTGAAACATCAGTAAGATTATCAACTTTTAAAGTAAGTGCCTGGTCTTTCAGAATGTCTTCGTCTACCACTTCTGGGGAGGACCCTACAATCAATTAAATGCGTGCCTCAAGTGAGTCCATTCGTCTTTGGGGCTTACAGATAGTTGTGTGCAGAATAGATACTGGATTGCAAATGATTACCGATGTCACCTTGGGAGTATCCAAGGCTCGTGGGCCAGAAGTGTCTCGATAGCTGAGTTCATAACGACCAATTTGTTGGTGAGCCTCCCATCAACTACTTTTGGCATTGCTAATTGGCATCAATAGTCCCTCGTCATGGCACTCAAAGATTCACATGTACGATGTGAAAGAATCAAAAAGTACCGGACGTAGTCATTGTGTAGTTAGAGAGATTTGCCATCATTAACAACTCAACCACTGTGTGATTCTAATTGCACCTGTTGATAACGATACCTTAAACTAGAAGCTGGAAGTGTGTTCCTGATTTTCGATATGTGTTTAGCATGTTGAACGTTCCATCGAAAGCTGCTGCAAAACATGGCGGATTTTCACGGACGATTACTAGTGGATCTCCAAGCTGCTCATTACTTAACCTCAAGCTTGATTATTTATTGAAGTCAGATTGCCAGATCGTAACGGGTCTAGAAGAATTTGGCTGGACTATAAAGCAGGTAACTGGTGGATTCTAAATGATAGCCAATCATTAATTAAGGTATTGACAACTCTATTGATAAATGCCAGCGCTTGGCAAGGATGTGTTCTGTATATTCTGATGTTTTTATGTACGTTTATCCTAGTAGTTTTCTCTTAAATATTTAATTGATACGAGGTAGTTTTAATGTAGGGTCCTGTGTGAGGAGCTCAAGGCTGTTTAGTGAACTCCTCCTACCCGACAGGTTATGTCAGATTTCTGTATAGTTCATTATATATTAATTGGGATCCGTAGGAGTTATTGAACCTAATCGAGCTCATTGTAGTCCAGGAGAGCCAGGATCGCTGAAGATTAGTTTACCCGCTAGAGAAGCGCCCTAAAACAAATGTGTTCAGGTCTGCTGAAGACTTCTGAGATTATGCGAAAGCGAGTTTAGCTTTATTTAGTGTAACTTGCATCCTACCTGGAGTCATTAATGAACAATTTTTTTTTGGTATCCAAGCACATCATATCGATTGTTACTATGTATACCCTTCCTCATACCACACTGTATGTCCATAGCTGTGCGCATGCAATTAAAGCAGTGCACCAATTTCATCACAAAATTGTACCTGCAGTTTATAACTCCATCTTGATTCTCTTAGATTACTGAGCTGTATGATTCAAGGATACAAAAACGTGCTTATTTCTCCTTTGGCCCCTTTCTTGCAACTATCAATTAATATGATGCAGCCACACGTGGTCAAAATTCGATCAAAGATCGACTCAACCAGGTTGATTTGATCATAATTAAATGAGGGTGACGATGGGGCATATCCTCGACACCCAGAAATGGGCAATTTTTTTCCCTCTTGTGAGTTTGGTGGCTATAGTGGCTAGCGTTGCCATTTGAAGAACAGTACTTACAAACTCTCTTGATCTGATCAACTTCTCACGTTAAGTCGCTTTTTTTTCTTCAGTTTGATCCAATTCTCAAACGCAAGCCTTAATGCATAAGCCTTGTATCTCAGAAGTGAGCTTGTTTGCATACCTCACTGTCGAATAGTCGAAGTACTGACCACTAGCGCAAGTTACGCGCAAACCTGATCCAACCGAGGAAAGATTGCAGCCAAGGTGGCGATCTCCAGAGCACTTCCAGAACTTGCTGGGAGCGCACGTGAGGTATTGGCACCAGGAGCAACCATTACTGATTTCCATTCCTGCACAAAAATCCGTCCCTGAAGTCTGTAAGTTCCATTGCTTTGCACTTGTGAATGACGGACTTTAATCGACTTTTAGCAGGTTTTTCAATGAGATGTTCCTTCCTAACTTTATGTAAGGTATGGCTGAGTGCACACCTGAGAACAATGCAAACAAGCCCATGGTAGAGGCTGCAATTAAGGCGCCGATCGAGAGCAGCCACACGATATCAAGTATAATTATGTTTTTTCGTTTTGCGAGCATGTCATTCCGATCGTAAACCATGGAGGATTTCCAACATCGGAAGTTTTGCTTGATGAAGAAGAGGTTTCCGATCAGGAAACCCATTACAGCTCCGCCTATGTGCATGAAGTTATCAGCGAGGGGCATGAGTCCAAAGACCGCATTTAACGCAGTGAAGAACATGACTCCCATTAAGGCCCTCGACCGGTGTCGGTAGGATTTCCAGTTGACGATGATGGACGACAGCGTCGCGCCGAGCAAGCCCATGAAAGCACCCGATGCCCCAACCGATACACGCCCGTGAACCATTAACGCTGAGATTACGCTCCCCAGGAATCCACTTAGAATGTATACGACTCCAACCTTCAAGATACAGTTTCCATGCGAATCGTTAGCAACATCAATGGTAGAAGCTTAGCAATCAGTTGATGAAGTGAGATTTGAGTATTGGCAGGACCTCAAACGATTTAGATTCAAACGTTCATTCTCGACTGGAGAAAGGAATGGAGCAAAGTGCGGAGCAGAATGGGCTACCTTCACAAATCCCAGTTGGCGCTCAAGCGGTATTCCAAGGAGAAGCATCCCTGAAGCAGTTCCTGCGATATGCAACACCCCAGCGTGCAGCCACATTGCTGAGAGCAGGCGCCAGCCCTCGCGTGATTTCGTTATCAAGTCCGACTCTAAAGCTCCCAGCGACAGCAGCGTCTTTGCCGAGGGCCCCAGGAGAGGGTTTTCGTCGAAGGGTTGCATTGCGAACTTATGAAAGGATGGATTCAAACACGCCGTTTGTGTGTGAGAGGGGCAATCGTTCTGGTGCATTGTTACGATCAAAATAACCGTGTGAGCTATGGTGAATGCCATAGAGATCCATGGGACATGCATCTGGTCTTGCACCTCCCCTGACGACACCCCTGAATTCTGTTGCGTCGCCGAACTCCAACTGTCTACTGGAAAGGCAAAGCATACAAGCAACTCAGCTACCACAACGATGTCATTTTCACTGGATCAGTGACATCGAATAGGAAACTAAACAATTCGAGAATTTCCTTACCTCGAGTTTGCTGTTGTTTGTGCAAAGGGTTGTCATACGCTCCTCCAGCCATGTACATCGGCGGCCCAACTGCTGGCCTAAGTGAAGTGCTTCCGTAGTGATTATCACGATTATTTGTGGAAGAGATGTGATTTGAAGAATATTGATGCTGCATCCCCATCTGGTCATGAGAGTTTTCGCCGTAGTGAGCATTCATTATGCACGGCACATCCATGTGTCCCCTATCAATCGGCGCTGTAACAGTCCATTGACCACATGCATCGGTGAAACTGGGCTCTCTCCTATTCTCTTGATATGACTTGTAGTCAAATAGCGGCGGCACATTCTCTGTGGAGAGAGTGGATTGCTGCCATCGACAATGATAACTCTGATACGAAGGCGCGGATGGTTGGGGATGCAGTGCCATGGTTAGGGTTTCTTTGTGAAATTGCACTCTGCCAAAGACCACTGAATTATTCTGTTTTCTTACGTGGAAAACATCTCACATTGTTGTAACCGCAGTTTCTCGTCAATTACACCAAGGGTAGGAATGGCGCTGATCAATGTGAGATTCTGTTGAAATCAATCATATTTACATGACATTGTGAATCTCAGTGGGCACTTGTTCTGAGTTGAATCCAGACACTGTGTTTGAAAAGACAGAGTTATAGGTCGTTCCTCTTCATTCTCGCTATGAAAAGATTATCCGAGTTCGAACAGTCTAGGGCACATAATCGGCGAACAATGCTGGAGGTCAATTTATTTCTGGGTGCTTTGAGCTTCCGATCTGGAGGGCGAGGGAGACTAAATTGAGACGCTGTAAGGATGCCGGATCACATGGTTAAGTATTCCATGAAAAACTTCCAGCGCGCTGTTAGGGCGTGTTTACACTGGAAAACCTGGGCCACAGGTTATGGGGGTTCGAGAGCTCCCCACTTTGAGGACGAGACCCAAAACCCATTCTGAGCAGGTAGCTATTCGAGATCACGTAAAAAAGGACCTCAGTGGCACAATTTGCATTACTCATGTATGTACTGATAGTCTTCCAGTACTAGTGCACTCACCAGAAACAAGGTCTGAACTGTTACAGTAAGAGAGAATGTTGTTCGTTGCTTCATTTAATATGCACTCACAGTGTGGTTTTGAGTCCAATTCTATACACCAACTTGAGAAATTAAGTAGCAGTTACAAGTATCTTGAAATTCGTGGAAGCGCCTGCATTGTTGGATTGTGGACTACAACGGAGGAGTAGCCCACAATCCATCGAAGCAGGCGCTTCAACGACTTTCAGATTTTCGAAGATTTTTCTACCTTATCATTTTCCACTTCTGATTTCAACACAACCGACGCTTCCTCACCAGCTCCTAGGCCTCATTCAGGGTCAGGTCGATGGTTGTGCAAACCTCTTTGTTCATCTCGATGTTGGAGCTAGAGTCGAATCACTCTAGCTTCAAGTCGAAGGAGGTTTTTCTCCACCTTCGCCACTTCGGTAACTAGTGCACCGGCTGCACCACTTACCATAAGCATTCTGAGCATGGGATCATGCTCATCCCCCTCGGCAGCAGCCCTAGTTGCCGCCGAACTAAAGATGCGAGGTCCGAGACTTTCAGCAGAGAGGGCTTAGAGATGTCCTCAGCTCACCTTTGCACCTCATGGTTTGCGGGCTCCTAGCCTCAGTTTCATCATCGGAATGGGTGGCAGCCGCACCAAAAAAATATCGAGCCTCTGTGCAGCCTCATTGTGCGACAGCGATGGGTTCGGCTGCAATGAGCTAAAAACATTGGAACAGAGAGAACCTAGCTGAGAAAAATCACATTTAACTTATTCCACATGCACCAGTTTGCCCTAGGCTAAAACGCCGTCTCCCCAGTCGATCACATACGAATTATGGGCCAAATTTCTGAACGTAAGGTTATTATTGAGTACGTCATCCTATCGAAACTGTGAATCTGATAATGTGCCCATACTCGCTGCTCACAATTCTGCTACAAGGTCCCACGCCCTGAACCTTGCATCCTAAAGCCCTAATTTCTCTTAACTCTCAGAAGCAACTACACCTGGGTGATTTGCACGATTAAAGGAAATTCTACAATGACTTCTGGAGCAACTCAGCTGAGTGAGTGCAGATACTCAAGCGCAGTGAATGATCACCACAGAGATGGACACGGTCCAGACTTTGACCGAACGCTTCCTCAGAGGTAAATGACAGCTTCTCCGCAATCTCAAACGTCCCACTGCTTGTCAAGGGATCTTAAAATGCTACTATGTCAATGTTTGGTACGCAAAAGATGTCTCAATGTGTACAAATGATGTTGCATTCGGTGGCAATGCACAAATTCAATGCAGCTCCTTCTTTTCTCTTTGATTCGCACTGTGTCGCCAGTACCTCACTGCTCTTGACATTCTCACAATCTGTGCTCAACTCGCACATCTGCATGGCAAAAGTCTCACTTCGGGAAAAATAAGTCCATATCGTAGATACCCACATTCTACTGTTTAACAGATTTATAGATCAACGTTCTGTTCACTAATTTAAGCCTATCTTGGAATGTACAAAACCGTCTGAATATAGAATAACAATTTAGAAGTTCGCGGAGAGTAAGAAGTCTTGACTGTGCCATAGATCAAAGGTTTTCCCTTCAGACCTAAAACCCTAAACCCTGCCTTTCATCTGGTTGTCACGTTTCGACTGAAGGGCACGCACACGGCACCCAGTAGCCTGTAAATGGTCCTGCCTTGTCAACCTGCTGTTGGTAATTTGCATGACTAGGAATGAATACAGTCGTAGTAGCCGGCAGATGAATACTTGCAGGGCATTTCAAGTTTTCTTTCGCTCTAGGAGTTCGTAGCATTTTTAGTTTTCTGCTACAGTGAATTTATGACCTCTTCCGGCACGAGTTCTGGCCTGGTGTCTGTTTTATATAGTAACGATTAGTCGTGCTTCTAGCTTTAGAGCAGATTTGTTGCAATTCCTTGAATTTCGTCTGGTTTTGAAGTTTGGGTTGTGGTTTCTAGCAATTTACGAAGTGTTCGGCTGGGTCGAGGTTTTCATGTCCACCTTGATTTTCGGTGCAGATTGTCGCTGTGGCTGCAACAAGGATGTGCGAGTCGTGCTTCTTAGAATCTGTGGGTCACCTTGAGCAGATATTTCTCTGCACCGGAACCTGAGTCTAGTTTACAAGAAATTCAAATGTCGGGCCGAGTTTGCATCCAGCAGCGGCAGGGCCTTGTCTTCTGCCCTCGCGGCGGAATTACCCCTTCCAGAGCATTGCAAGCTCCTGGTGCACTCCTATTTCACCAGCCGTCCAAAAGGTTTAGTCGTAGGGGATTGACGGTTAGTAGACCGAAGTTTAGACTCCACAAGGCGCGAACATCAAAGTGGTTTGCTGAGTATACGGACTCTCGGGATAGTTCTCAGGATGTTCGAAGTGGTGGCGTAGACTTAGATTTGGTTCACGGCGATGGCGCAGCATCAAACAGCGCGTATCCAAAGTCGAGAGAAATAAGGGATGGGGAGCACACTTCTGTCAACAGAATCTTTGTAGATTCAAGTGCGAGTCGCTTGAACGGCCATGCGAATGGACACGTTCTAGAAGAGAGCTACTCTTTTGGGGAACATCACTTTAGCAAGATAATTGAAGGAGATGTGATTACAAAGAGTGATTCCAGAGGGAAAAGAAAGATGCAGAAGCAAAATCTGTCTGAAGAGGTTGACGAGACACTTAGTAGGGCATCGGATTCTCAAGTAAGCTTGACTGACGTTGAGTATTACGTCCCTATATGCGGTCATCGCGTAACTGGGGTGGTTGTATCTGGTAACTATGCGAAACTAGATATGGATATCGGGGCTGCTAAGCTCGGACAGATGCATGTGCAAGAGATACTTCCGCTCGACAAATTTCAAATTGATCAAACCAGTTGGATCCTTGCTGACGACGCTGGTGAAGGAGGCGGTGCCGGTTTACCCCCCAATGGTCACACCCATGTTTTGTATGATGAGGAGGTCTTCACATATGAAGCCCCTGAGTCCCCACTTCTTGTTGATATTGGAACCGTGCTTGATATGGAGGTGGTGGGGATCACAACGAGTGGCAGGGCTCTTTTGTCCGCCCGCAAAGCTGCTCAACGCATTGAATGGAACCGAATCATGCAGGTGGATTATCCGTTTGCCTTCTTTTCACACCACGAGCCCTTTGCAATGTCTTTCGTTTCGGAATGGATATTCTTTCTTTGCGTAAAACAATGTGTTGCTGTTACATTGGAGGTGAACAGATCAAAGAAGAGGATGAACCTTTCGAAATTACGATTACTGGATTCAATAAAGCGGGACTCTTGGCTAGAGTCGAGGTGCGCCACAGTTTATCCTCCTGTAATTTATAAATAATTTTTGGGAATTCAAAGACTTGATCGGAGTATTTGCGTAATGCGCCGTTTTTAATGAAGCACTTATATGAGTTTTAATGTTTTCCTCATCGCATCACTTTGCTATGATTCTATTCTCTTGATATTCGGAATGCAAGAGCAAATTAGTGGGCTCAAATGCTTGCTTCTGAATCCAGGGACTACGTGCATTTTTGCCTCATGCTGAACTAGTTAATCAGCCTGATATTTCAAAGGGCGAAAATTACGAACCATATGTAAGTGGGTGTAAGACTTCCCTAACCGTTAAGTCATGAACTTTCTGTCTTCTTTTCTTCTTCTTCTTTTAGCCTTTTACTTTTTAAAAGTGCTGTTTTACGACAAATGTTTTTCTATGTGATTGGGTGCAAGCATTTTAAGTTCCTATGTTGTGATCGTGGCAGGTGGGCAGTACCTTATGGGTGTCAATTGCTTTTGCAAAGGAAATCGAAGGAAATCTTGTTCTGAGTGAGAAAATCGCTTGGGTGAGTCGATTTCCGTCTCATTCGTATGTTTTTGTTTTTGAATTCTCTAACTTACTCTGACTACTGCCACCTGGATAACCCTTTAACATTAAGGTTCATCCGAGTATTTAGTCGGACTCAATTAGATTATTTGGGCATTAGTTTGCTCTTGTACTGCTCAGGAAGAGATAGATTAGAATGCCTGGAAGGTTGGGTATTGGCTATGTTTAGCAGTTGCCAAAGCTTCTTGTAAAGGGACTCAATTAGCGACATATGCTTATTATTATTATTATTATTAATCTCGTGAGGGTCGCTTATTTGTACATCTTGCTTCAAAAGCTGACTGAGATTGATGATTGATGCGTAATGTTTCACCTCCACCTGAGCTCTGGCTGATGCTAGCGGGAACCTTTGAGCGCCTACAAGTGTTAGGGTTTTTGGATGAGGACAGTTTGTTATTTGTCTCGCTCGTTGTGCAGTTCATCCAGCTGCTCCTTTTTTTACACGTGACGAATTGAACTTTGTAATTGCAGATCAAACGGAGACTCCAGGTTGGGTCCCTTCACGATGGCATTGTAGCCCAACTGTACCCATATGGTGCTCTCGTGAAGGTCAATGAAACGGGCACTATATGGTAAGCCATGTCCATCTTTCGATTTTTTTCGTGAGATGAGAGCTCATGGATGCTCTATTACTTCTCGGGGTAGAATGTGAGTCATGTGCTTATCATTCTAATGCACATCTTATTGGAGGCACATAATTATGGCTTGCACTGTTCTATTGAGTGCAGGGGAATGATACATATAAGTAACATCTCAAATGCACGGATTGATAAAATATCGAACGTGTTTGAAATTGGAGAGCAAATAAAAATGATTGTGGTGAATTGTCCTATTCCAGACAAATTTTCCTTCAGGCACGTCCATTCTTATATATCTCACTTTGTGTAGACAAGTTTCTTTCGGTGGGTAGTGTGGTTACACAACATTAGGAATTACATGATGGAATTTTTTACTTCGTGACTTATATTCCAGATTCTGTTGGGATGACAACTCTTTACTTTAAAACGACGTTCATGTACTTTAAATTTCAATATCTGCGATCCTTTGTAAATTTTAGCGAAACCTTTAATCATATATCTCAATTTGTTGGTATCAACAGTACTGCTCTCCTCGAAAGTGAGCCCGGGCTTATGCTTCGCGATAAGCAGGTAAAAGTCTCTCCCCTTATTTTAATCCACTTCCATGTAATCGTCTTCGCTCATATCGTGTTGGTGTTAGCGAAGCTCTCGCTGTTACAACGATAGACCAAATTCAAAACTCTTTGGTACCCATCAGATCCTGACAAACTAATTGCCCTGTTAATGAATTTCCAGAGAGTTTTCAGAGAAGCTGAGGAGAGGGCAATAACGCTTCAGAATGAGCATCCAAAATGGAAACAACCACCAGATGATATTGCAGAAAATTCAAGCACTGGGACCACTTCAAAACCCATTGCAAATTTGAAGTGGCTAGAATTTGTCAAAGAGGAAACGCCTTTGTCACAGTTATAAAATGATCACAAGTCCTTCACCAGAATCACCTCTTTGTGTGGCTGAATCGTCTTCAGTTCATGATATATAGCATGATGCACGCTCGATGCGTTATATACATTGTAAACGAAACTGCGACACCATGCAACCGGATTGTCACACGTTCTCACCTTCAATGAATCTAGCCATTTGTCAACATTCTTAGAGCTTGTCGCTACCAATACCTCCATTGTAATTAGTCAGGCTGGATAAAGTACGCAATTGGGACGTTTTGACGACATTGTTTTAGTTCCTTTCTATCATGCTTAACGTCCCATGAAATATGTGGTATAGAACGTTTCTCTTGTAGCTGAATAACAGTGGTGAAGCCATCCATCTACAGGGCTTGTTTGCCTCAGATCATATAATAGATTTTACTTACATAAAAATCTATTCTATATATATACATACATCTTTGCATACATTAATTTATTATTGAAAACAATGGAAAACATCATTTCCAAGTGAAGATCTTGATGTTTGATTATTCTTCATTTGTTGCTGTTGATTCTGAATTTACATAGAACTCATGCAACTTTCACAAATAGCCATGAAAAGTTGTAAAATCCCTTATCTTCTATTATGAAAGCTCATTCAATCCTTTATACTTCATCTCTCTTTGTAATACACTTGCTTCAATATTTCTTTGGGAAATATTCCAAAACTTCTAATTTCTAGCATTATGCCATTTTAGCTTAACTGAAGAAAATAAATATAAAATAAATTCAAACATGAACACTAGTGCAACAAAAACTGAACCAGATTCAGCCACAACAAAAGGACCTCTCTCATGACGAAAATTGACATTACAAGTAAAATTTTCATTTTTTTTTATTTTATTTCTAAACAAGTGATCCCCACACAAAAACAGGCTGAGTTCGGCAGATGCACAATCCCACAAGCATACCGACACCGCCCTTTACATGCATGCTTTTCTTCACACTTGCTCTCTCCATTGTTTCACACACCAGCTCCCCAGTTCCACAGCACTCAACATCCTCATCTCACTCACTCTCTATCCAAACCTCGCATTCCACATCGACTGCTGCAGGAAAACAAATTGAGTCATGACTTCGATGAATCTCTTCTAAAACATTCATGCCCCTTCCAACCAGTGCACATCACCACCGGGACTACCAAATGCAGTGCACTCTATGCTCATGCAAACACACACATTCAGTTCGACCTACGACGTATGTTGTGATCCACGGAAGCGCGCGATATTCACAAGACTCGTACACCCTTGGACAGCATCTGCTGCGCGCTCCACGGGCTGACAATTTGCAGTCGTTACCTTCCGCCAACATGAACCCACTTTAAACACGGATTTGCGTCGCAGCTCTCACAACTCACAGCGAGCAACTGCATGCAAACTCGTGGAAGGGGTCACAGACTTGCGGTACAAGAGCCTGATGCAACTTTTAAGCGGGGTGGGAAAAAGGCTGTAGAGGAGACCATGATGCATGCAGGTAGTATTTTGCAGTGCTTGAATCTCATCTAGCGGCGAAACAGCAGGCGCGACACCGAGCCAAGGTGGAGATGAATGCATCAGCATTAGCAGACGACAGTGAGAGGTCGGAGAAAGGGAGCCGTCAAGCCAAATAAACCGACGGCGAGACTGAATTGAGTTCGGAACGACTCGCAATCTCAAATACAAGCAGAAGTGTAAGCACAACAGTCCGAACCACGACCAGATTTCCTGGTCAATTTACAAATTTGACCGATCAGCCAAATTCACATCACGACGTGAAGCGATGCTTGTGAACATGCGGAGGTCAGAAAACACCTCTTGACCCCTCCGATCAGGTTTGGTGACTTGCACTCGGGTAAGTAAAAGCACCACACTACAACCTGACAAGACAACCCAAAACACAGTGCAGCATGTAATTACTAGGAACACGGAAAGAAAAGGACCGTCAGAGAAATCAAGCTCGCAGCACGGAAAGGCTCGCCGATGGGTCGATGGAAACCATGCGCCGAGGGAACCAAAGCGCTCGGTGGGTTGGTTCGGATGCTGGAACAGTGAATCCTGTGCGAGGAATCCATCCAAGCAACCGCATTCAGCAGCTAACACACGAAATGTGTTACCAAAACCCAAGTCATGAGGATCTAACAAGATACAAGTGAATGTGGTGGCTTACATTGAGGATCTGGGATTGGGGGGAAGTGCAGCGGCGGAGCGATCGTCACAGGGTCTCGAAGGCCTGCATCAATATCCCACTCTCGGGACCAGGTGCCGGACGAAGCACGCACCGTGTTCCTCATCGCGATGGAGTGCAGCTGTTGACTAAACGAAACAAAGACAGAAAGGATCGAGGTCAGGAGGCAGAAGCCAGAAAGAGAAGATGAAGTTCGAGAAGGAGACGGAGATGCTTGGATTGCTTTGATAGCCGCACTCCATAGCGATGAGGAATATGTTGTGTGCTTCGTCCGGCGCCTTGTCCTTAGAGTGGGACATTGATGCAGGCCTGCGAGACCCAGTGACGATCGCTCCGCTGCTGGACATCCTCCGAATCCCAGATTCTCAATGTAAGCCAGCACATTGAATCGTATCTTGTTAGATCCTCATGATTTGAATTTTGGTACCACATTTCGTGTGTTAGCTGCTGATTGTGGTTGCTTTGATTGATTCCTCGTACAGGATTCAGTGTTCCCGCATCCGAACCAACTCAGGAGTGCGACTCGTTGATGCGCCCGTGTGTGTGCCCAGCGCATGGTTTGGGTGGAGAGTGAGTGAGATGAGGATGTTGAGTGTTGTGGGACTGGGGAGCTGGAGTTTGGAATAATGGAGAGAACAAGCGTGAAGAAAAGCATGCATGTGAAGGGCGGTGTCGGTGTGCTTGTGGGACTGTGCATCTGCCGAACTCAGCCTGTTTTGGTGTGGGGACTACTTGTTCTGAAAAAGAAAAAAATAAGGGGGGGCTTTGTAATCTCTGTTTCCGTGATGAGAGGAGTCCTTTCGTTGTGGATGAATTTGGTTCAGTTTTAGTTCACTAGTTTCCATGTTGCAGCTGCCATGAGCAGAAACCATGGTTTTTGAAAGTCCAAAATAGGAAAAGGCTAGAGATTAGAAGTTTTGGGATTTTTAACAGAGAAACATTGAAGCAAGAATTATAAAAAGGGAAATGAAGTGGCAAAGGATGCAATGAGTTATTGACAAAAGATTAGGTGATTGACAACTTTTTGCGGCCATCTTTACAAGTTGCATGTGTTTTGTATAAATTGGCAATCATGCATTGAATGCAATATAATGAAACATCAAGATTCTTGAATTATCATATCTCAATTGATATAATTGGCATGAAAAATTTGAGCAAAAGAATATAAAAGATAAATTTTATTAATAACATCAAACAGAATTTGTTATATTAATACAAAAATTGGTCTAGTTTTGATGTGTGCTTTGTACATAAAACTAATGTCAGAGTAAAGATTTGTTACAATTTAGATGTAGTTACAAACATTGAGAATTATTATAGATGATTGAAGATGCAAGAATTCTAATATATCTATAAAAATAAAATTTTGGAATATAACTAATGTTTTGTATTATTTTAAAGTATCTTAGTTGAAGTTATGAAACAAAATTTATTTGTAGACTTATAAAGCTTTTATTTTTATTTTTCATTTTTATTTTTATTTTTTCAAGTAAAAAAACCATTGAAAACTTATGTTTTTGATTAGATAATAAGTAAAAAAATTATAATATTACTTAAAGTCTTATGTAGGTTTCATTAGGATTTTATTAGAATTCAATTAGGATTTACATAAGAATTGCTTAAGGTTTCATAAGGACTTTAATAGGATTTGATTAAAATTTATTTAAGATTTACTTAAGATTTCTATTTTTAATATTTTTAGTATTTTTTAGTTATTTTTTTAGATTTATTTTTTAAATATTTCATTAAGATTTATTTAAGATTTTTATATGTTTCTTTTATAGTTTCTTTAGGGCTTTTTTTGGATTTGATTAATATTTTACTTAAGATTATTAAGGTTTAATGGAATTTATTTAGAATTCTATTAAAGTTATTAGGACCTTATTGTTGGAATTTCCAATTTATCTTCTAGAACTAAATATTTGTTGTTATTAAAGACATATATATTTATTCTAATGTTTTCCTATATAATTAAATAGAAGTAGGTAAGAGTAGATTTATTTCATAATATTTTCTAGAAAAGCTTCTTAGAAGCTTTATAGACACTGCATTAATTTTACATGTGTTTATATTTGATTTGTAGGTTAGAAATTCGATTAACAAGTTAACCATGTGTTGGTGGCTTGCAGAACAAACTAACTATATGGTGCATATATAGAAAACTTGTCTTGCAAATTAAGATATGTATCTTACAAAGTCAATACATTTTGGAGGTCTTATAAGACATTCCCACATTATTGTATTACGTGTGTTCTTGCTTGAGAATACACTAGGCACCTAACTGTGGAAAGTAAGTAGAAATGCAAGAAAAATTCTATTAAGTATAATAAAATCTTAAATAATTTTAAGTAGATCTTAATAATCTTGATCAAACTTTGACCAATTTAAAATAAATTTAAAAAAGTTATAAAAGAAATATAAAGAATTCCTAACCTAATCTCAATAATAAAAAATAACAAGAATTTTTAAAGAAATATGAAAAATAAATCTTTAAATAAATAACAATAATCTTAAATAAATATTAGAAATAGTACTTAAAGAAATATTAAATAATATTTTTAAATACTAAAAATAGAAATCTTAATTGAATCTTAATCAATTCTAGATCAAGTCCTAATTAAAACTTTAATTTAATCTTAATCAAATCCTATATCAAATCCTAATGAAATCCTAATAAAATCCTAAATCTTAATTAAACCCTAGTTAAGTTCTAAACCAAACCTTAAGGAAATCCTAATCTTAACCAAACTCTAGATCAAATCTTAATTCTAACTAAATCCTAGACCAAATCCTAAGCCCTAACCAAATCGTAAACAAACTCTAAACCAAATCCTATAACAAAATAGAATCTCAACAACTAATGATCAAACTATTGATATCAATTGAAAATTTGCCAACTTCTTAATATCTTAGTTGAAAATAAGCATAAGAAAGATGAAATCAGTTGCACTTACTAATTGAGAAAAATGCAAGATAATTCAATCAAGTCTTGGATAGCCTTCTACTCCAACCATAATGCCAAACTCCAAGTACCAATATTTCCTTCTTGAACTATTGAATTATTCTCAAATTTCACTTAAACTTTAAAAATTGAATATATTATCTATAAAAAAAAAAAAAAAAAAAAAAAAAAAAAAATCACTTCAATCCAATCGATAGATTGCTAAAGATTTCAGAAATACTCTTTGATCCTCAAACTCCAATTTTTGAGACTTTAATCCACTAAAATCCTCACATACTTCAATCTAACTATTTGATTGAATTCAAAAAAATTATATACATTTACAACTAACACACCAATACACTATCCAAAATTCACCTATACTTACATCATAGAACTTAAGAAACCATCAAATTTATAAACATATTTTTATTTCTCCAAATCTAAACCAACTGAGAACATTACTAACTTTAAAAATCTCTCATAAGTTCAATATTGATTCAAATGACATGAAACCAATGCTTAAAAATCTCTCCTTAAGTCCTCTTTCAAATTCCATTCTTTAATCTCCAAAAGAACTTCAAAGTTGCCATATAGGTACAATTTTATGCTTCAAGCTCTGATTTTGATCCTTCTTTATTCTTGTCAATGCCTTTCTAGTCCTTAGTCTTATTTCAAGACTTTTTAGTCTTCTTGTCTTTGACAATAGCCATTCTAATTTAATATTATATTATCTTTGAGTGATTTTTTAGTCTTTTCAAGTGACATAAGAGTGTATTGACATTTTAATTTTTTGAGGTTCATATCCTTCATAATTTGACAAGGGTTCTAACTCATTGTTCTTGTCTTGTTTTAGAAGTAAGTAGATTAGCTCACTTCTATTGTTGTATTTGAAGTTTGCAAATTATCCACCTTTAAACAAACTATTTATTTTTCTAATATTGATTTTTTTTCTTAAAAAGAGTGAATTATCCCTCTTTGTAGAAATTTTTATTAGAGGTTGCAAATTATCTTCTTTTAATTTAACTTGTGGATTTGTCAAATCATTTGAAATGGAAAGAAAAATTATAGAAGTTACACTTGGTAGAAGTAAGAATAGATTTACAACTATTGCAAATCTTCACAAATTTGTCAACACTTTTACAATGGAAATTTCACGCATCACTAACACCAATGAAAGAAATACTAACTGTTTGCTTGTGGAAGAAGTTCACAATTTGTGTCAAGAAGTTGTACAATTGAAAGAAGCAAGTAGATTGACTTCACAACCAAATCCATGAAGTTTTACTTCTATAAGTATAATAAAGACAAGGATTAATATATCTGAGAAGTTTGATGGAACAAGAACAAAATTCTAAGGATTTTTGTAAGTTAAGTTCTACTCAAAGTTACATCCCTTCTAATATTCCAATGGATTTATTCAAGTTGGATTCATAGGTGCACTTTTATTTAGAAGTGCTTTCTCTTGATTTATATTTTTGATAAAAAAATATTCATAATGCTTTTATGATTTGAATTCATTCCTAGAATTATTTGTAGCCACATCCAAAGGAAGTGATTGAAAAAAAGTAGCAATGATCAAGCTCTTATATTTATATTAAGGATCACAATTAGCCACCATATATGCTACTAAATTCCAAAACCATGCTTATAAGGTGGATTGAAATGACAAAGCCCTTATCAATCAATTTTAATATGGATTAAAGGAAAATATTAAAGATTTATTATTAACAATATCAAAAGTAAAATCTTTAGAATAATCTATTGTTAAAGTTGTTGGGTACAATAATTGATTATTTGAAAGGCATTAAAAACAAAGATTTGGTTGAAGAAGAATTAGTCAAGTAATGATGACAATTCTTAAGTTTTCAAAAATTAATTCATCAAAGCAAGAATCAATGCAAATTGATATGGTATGTTTTAAATTTTTTACTAAGCAAGAAAAGACTTATTGTTGTGAAGAAGGTTTGTATGTATATTGTAAAAAATCCAAGTACACTACTCAATATTGTCCAAAGAAGCAATACAATCACAAAATAAAAAGCATGGTTACTAAAGAAGACAATATATCAGAAAATGAGTTTCTTTAATTACAATAGGCACCATGCAACTAGAATCTAATGTAATTCCTAGTAAAGGTACTATTTTCTCTTCAAACCCCTCACCTTATTTTACAATAGAAATTTATTTAAGACAAAAAATTACAAAGCCTTAGCCTTGTTGGATTCAAGACCCTCAACCTATTTTATAGACAAAGACTTTCCTAAAAAACATGATATATTCCTAATTAAAAAAATAAAATTTATGCATGTAGAAGTAATAGATGGTTGTTCATTATTATCTTGAGATATTAAATATGAAACTATTCCTATAGAAGTAGTAACTAGTTGTGATAATAGATTAACAATATTTAATGTGATTAGATCTCTTTTTAATTAATTATTTTAGGATTATTGTGATTAGAAAGGTATAACCTTTAAATAGATTAGAATTCTTATAATCTTAATTTTTTCCATAGATTAGCCTAATATTTTGCTAGAAAAGCAAAAATCTATAAGATTGATACATCTAAACCATTATTGATAGGTACAAGAACTTTCACACATGTTGCAAAAGAAAGATCAATTTTTGTTATATACACTATACATATTGTTGATAGAAAAAAGATTTTAAATAGTATTCTAAGCCAATAATAGAATTATTAAGATTTCTTTCTAAAAAAATATAAATATTTGTTCAAAACATTATATTTAAGATTTTCCATCAATCTTTGAAAAGAAATTCAACCACCATTTGAACCAATCTATAGTCTCTTACAAAACGAGTTCCTTACACTCAAAGAATACATTGATGAGAATTTGGCTGAGAACTTCACATGCCATTCTAAATCTCTAGTTGGGGCTCCTATCTTATTTGTGAAGAAAAGTAGCATGAATAATATTTTTTGTAAATTTCTTGACAATTTTGTTGTCTGTTATTTAAACAATAACTTGATCTATTCTAAGAAAATAGAAGAACATAAACTTTATATTTGTCGTATATTACAAAAACTAAAAGATATAAGATTACATGCTAAGATAGAAAAGTGTATATTTTATACTACTCAAATTGATTTCTTATGATACATCATTTCAAACAATGGTCTTATCATAGATCCTAAATAGATTCAAACTATTATAGATTAGAAGATTCCAAAAACAATCAAAGATGTGCAATATTTTTTAAAAAATCCATTTATTATCAAATCTTTATCAAGAACTTTTTTCAAGTTGTGGCCCTTCTTATACACTTGACTTGTAAACAAAAATTTGAATGGAGCAAAGAAACTGAAGCATCTTTTGAAGCTTTGAAGATAGTATTTATTTTTGCACCAATTATATATTGTATCAATTTTTCAAAGACATTCTTCATTGAAAGAGACCAGATTTAGGATTTAGGATTTTGGATTTAGGACAAATGGAATGGGTGAATTAAGTTTTAAAGTAGTATTTAATATACACCATTAATTATCATCAAGATGATTGGATAATTCTTTTACCATTAATAAAGTTTGTATACAATAATTTGATATATTCTTTTACTCAAAAAATACCTTTTTTTATCAATTATGGTTATCATCTATGATTTGATACTTTTGACTTTTCAAATATTAATAAACTTATGGTAGAAGATTTGGCAAATTATTTGACATAGCTATATGCAACAATGAAGGCACAATTAAAAGAAACTCAAGAACAACAAAAGATCAATATATATGTCTATCGCAAGGAATAACCACAATTCATTGTGTATGACAAGGTATAATTACTTTATCACAATGTCAAGACTACTTGTCCTTGTGACAAGTTAGATTATTATAAGCTTTGATCTTTTCTTATTTTTGAAGAAGTCAATTATAATATTTATTGATTATATCTATCGTAATCTATAAAGATTCATTGTTTATTCCATATGTTTCTTCTTAAGCCATATAAGACAATGAAAATCTCAAGAAGAAGACAAATGCCACTTCTTCTTATAAAAGTGGATAATAATCAAGAGTTTAAGATTAAAAAAAAAAAAAAAAAAAAAAAAAAAAAAAAAAATCTTAGATTTAAGGTAGTACTAAAATAGATCAAAATATCTTGTTCAATGGCATAGATATGATATTAATTAATGTACATGGGAATCAGTAAAAAAATTGCAAATGTAATAAATAATATTGAGGCTTTTTATCAATAACATCCATCAAAACCATGATGAAATATAGCAAATCTTTGCTATAAAAGAAACAAGATCTAGAAAAGATAGCATTCTACCTTCTATTCTTGTTTGTAACTTTTGTGTATTTATGATGTTAAGGAGATGAAGAACCAATAACCAACAAATTCAACTCAAGAGCTATCACTTTTTTACTTATTACATGAAACATTGTAATTATCATAACATTCAAGATGACGTAATTAAGATAAAGATCTTCAAAAGTCACATGTCGTTTTTCAAATAAATGGCAAGATATAATGTATTTGGTATCACAAGCTTAGAAGAGACTTCTAATACTTGGTGATTTTATTAGAGGTAAAAACAACTCTTGATAATATTTCAAATATTTTATTTGAAGAAAGTTATAAAGACCTCAACAACGATCAAATAATAGGGTGATCTTCTTATTGTAATATAGAATACTATTGATGGCTAAGAAGACCTATTAACCATCTTCAAAGAGAATAAAGATCAAAGTATGTGGCAAAGATAATTTATTGTATCTTGGATATCTTCAACATATGATGACCGCTCTTTGGAAAACTTGTTCCTAGAAGAAAAGAGTAATACCAAAGACATATATATTTATTCTAATATTTTTCTATATGATTAAGTAGAAATAGAAAAAAATAGATTTATTTCATAATATTTTTTAGAGAAGCTTTGTAGAAGCTTCAAAGACATTGCATTAATGTTACATATGTTTGTAGTTGATTGGTAGGTTAGAAACTTCATCAACATATTTACCACATATTGATAGCTTGTGGAAGAAGCTAGTTATGTAGTATACACATAAAAAACTTGCCTTACAAGTTAAGATATGTATCTTGCAAAGTCAACATGTTTTCGAGGTCTTATAGGACATCACCACATAGCTCATAGTTAAGAGTATATACAGAGGCAAGAATGAAGCCTTCTTCACTCTTTTTAATGTCTTTCTAGTCCTTAGTCTTGTTTCAAGACTTTTTAGTCTTCTTATCTCTGGCAATAGCCATTCTAATTTAATACTATAGCACCTTTAAGTGATTTTCTAGTCTTTTCAAGTGACACAAGAGTGTATTGATATTTTAATTCTTTGAGGTTTATATCCTTGACAGATGCATTTCTTAGCAAGGATTTGCATAATATAATAATATAAAATAGAATATAAACATGTTAACTAAATTTGATGTATTAGCTTTTAATGCTTAAGAAAAGAAGACCATTAAACTTATATATGAGTATTCTTTAATTGGCTTCAATCTTCATTAACATTTTTATCAAGTAATAGTATTTTAATATAATAATGTACAAAATATTATCAATTATATAACATTAGAAAGAATATTAAGGCATAATTAATTGCATAAAAATCTAAAATATTAAAATAATTATATTTAGAAACAAAATCTTACTTAAAATAGTAGACTTAATATATAAGCCATTACAAAGTAGTCTAAAAGCATCATCAAATATATAGTATAACATTTGATGAAAGTAAATACTTTATTTTTTTTATAAAGTTTAAATAAGGTCCTTTGTAGAACAATTGAAGAATATGGTTTTGAAGCTTTTTTAAGCTTCATTTTTTACAAATGACATGATTCATATAAAGAATAATTGACAAGATATATCAATTTAAAGCCATCATATATAATAAAATCATTAATAATTTATTTAAATTTGATACATAATATTTTATTCTTTATTAAATTAGCTATGAAATTTAATGGTTGACTTTTCTTTATAACATAATAAAACCTCTTAATATACAAGTCAATTTTAATTGTCTACTATATTTGAATTTTTATTGTTCAACCTTCTATATTTTTTTTGTCAAATTATAAGATATTATCTTAATAGATTTTTTTTTTACATAAAATTTTAATTTTAAAAATATAATATTTATTTTTAGATATTATTTTAATTTTTAGTTTTTTATTTAATGTTATTTTTTTAATTATTCTTACATTAGAAATTTAAGTATATTGGGTATTTTATAGGAAAAAAACAAAAAATATTAAATTATATTTTATAAATAATAAACTATTTCTTAATTAATACTATAAAAAATCTCAAATAATTATCTTAATTAAATAATAAAATTACTTAAATAAAAAATATATCCTCAATAAGCACAAAATCTATAGAAAATTGTTAATGCTACATTTCCAATGGATATTACTATATTTTACGTGACATCTTTATAAACAATTAGCTTATAACATGCATCTTTCTTTTTGCACATATTTCCTTGCTTTGAATTAAGAAACATTTGTGATCAAGAGAGAGACCACAAGTAATTTATGAAAAAAACAAGTTGGAAGCTTTTTAAAATAAAAAAATAATATATTTTTCTTAAAAATTATTGAATTTAAATTAGTATTTTTTATTTTATTTTATTTGGCTACCAAAAATTCAGAAAATATATATATATATATATATATATATATATATATAATATTTTTATTACTAATAAATAGATTACAACATAATTTGCAGAGAGATATTAAATTAATAAATATTAATGATAATATTATTTATATATATTTATATATATGAATGTTTGGTTAAAATTAAAGTTTCTATCAATTCTAGATTTTTTTTATTTTTGGTAGTCACTTATTAAAAAATATGGATATTATTTATTTATTTATTTATTTATTTCATTAAGCTGCCGCAAATTAAATTAACAACATACTTTAATAGAATTTTGTTATATCCACTATCTGTTTTGAAAGCCTATAAAATTATCTAATATGTTAGTCTTAAGTAATTCTTACATTAAAGACTCTAACCATCGTTTTATAAAACAATGTGTTGGTTATTTTATTATTTTATTTTTTATAATTAATTCATGAAATCTAGTAATTTCAGATTTTTAAACTAATAATTTAATATGAACTTTTTATTTTGTAAATTTACATGCACTTTGAGAAACCAATACTAGAACTATCACTTCTCTGATTTCCCTCAAAATTCAAATAAATCAAAATTTGAACTCTTATTTCCATTTCAAATACTTACATATCCTTTTATATATTTGATACCGCTGAATTTGTCACAAGTTCAAATTCCCGCTTATCCTCTTGTTCTTCAGAATTCTATTTTTATGTGCATTCAGTGTTTTTCTTTTTCTTTTTGCATGCACATTTCAACAAAAGGTTTAATGATGTACTATATTCAATATTTTTTATTTCGTAGCTCATTGTTTTACTTAAGTTATATATATATATATATATATATATAGTCATCGAATTTATACCTCAGAATAGAATTAAAATAAATTTTTGAATAGTAATTGTTACAACGTGAATAAAACAAATCAATGTACTTAAGTGAAACTTTTGAGATTTTAGACGATTAAGTAGTATTGATAACTAATTCTCAACTAAGTAGGAGAAATGTAATCTTCACAGTTATATTTCATGTACAAAGGTCACACAGCAGAGGAAAATTTCTTGAAAAAAAACTGTACTAAAAGCAATATCATATCCCACACAACATCAAACAGCGTCGTACTGAAAAGTAGAAGATGACATACTTGGGTCAAGCCAGGATGTAGCAAACGACCAAGCCAAACTTTCAAAGAAAACTCGCAGAACTGGCGAAGAATTGAACAAAAACAAAAAAAACAAAAAACAAAAAACAAAAAAAATACAGAATTCTCCGTGTGAAATGTGCAAGCCATGAAACTCAGTAAAAATGATTGAATAGATGAGAAAATCTCCGTAACAATTGCACAGTCATGCATTCTATTGTACTCATTTTGAGCTACGATTGCAGCACATACTCTACATGTGGGAAGCTACTTCTCCCCATCAGACAAGCAGCTAGCCTAGAATTTAAATGTCCCCACGTCTCTTCAGTGCAGTGCGGCAGAATGAAACAAAAGCTCAATATCAAGCAAGTCCCCCCACAGAATGTGCAGATATCCGGATTTGGGTCGCAGCTGCAATGAACACTAAACAAACTTCAACACAATTGAAAGAGAGAAAATGGCTGAGGAAAACAGTAGATATCATAGAATGCAAGTAACGAGCAAAACAGACACAAATCCAATTTATCAAATTAGAACACAGAGACGTGTGCAATCGAAAAGAGGCAGTGAGTGTTTCGAGGGTACTGATATAATATCATATTTGTGTTTATGTAGATTATGTTTTTAACAGAAAAGTCTCGTAACTTACCAAAAATATTGTTGTTGGTTACAACTATGAAAGGCCTTGGCGGCTCAGGATGGTTCTCCTCAGTGAGGACTTGATTTGCAAGAGCCGACGGTGATGGTTGTTGGGATCCTCACCGGCTCCAGTGAGTTCATTCACGAACGTCAGAGCAATGCTGAGCAGTTTGTTGACGTGCTTGGCCTGATCTCCGGTGATTTTGTCGCTGCCGGGGAAAGGACCAAGATCGTCGATACCTTCTTGGCATGTGTCTTGGTTTGTCATTGCAGCACTCATGGAGCTTAGCGCATCTGTCCCGGCAGTGCCAGGGGCCTGGGCATCCATTCCTGCAATAATGTGCATGGATATGTTGACCAGGTCGAGTGCTTCGCTAAACACTTCAATACATTGTTGAAGCGCAGCATTGTCGGGATTGACGGGCGCTAATCCCTGTGCCAGGATGAGAGACTCGTTCATGGCGTGTGATGCCGCTTCCATGGACATTAAGGTCCATTGCTGAAGGTCCACCTTCTTCGAATTCGGGTTGCTCGCGAACACGGTGAGGCAGACGGTAGGGTCTCTGAAAAACCAAAGATGTCGCAATTCGTGAATAGAGGCACCCAAACGTTTGAGGATTAAATAGTTGACGCATCACACTCTACTCAAAGTTAAAGGATCAGAAACCTTCGCCTTTCTGAGAACCTGTTAGTCCACACATCGAAAGATTGCAATATTTGACAAGAATGCTCTAATCGAAAGTAAAACAACGAAGCATACTCTGGTACCAACATCAGAAAGACAAACCCTATAAAACGAAACCATAATGAAAGGATTTCTCTTCGAATGAAAGCCCCGCGACCTGCGTTGTACACGAGGACATTTGACAACGTAAGATGTAGAAGTTGTGATTATTAAGTGTAACATAACGGAAAAGGACTTACATTGTTTTGTTGCAAATGGTTTCGTAGCGGACTTGATCATAGGGCGTCTGATGAGTAGAGGGACCAAACGCGGGTGGGGGAGCGGAGATCGAGGGAGAGGGTGATTGACGAGATGGTGAGGGAGATGGTGAGGGAGATGGTTGGGAAGATGGTGAAGGAGGTTGTTTAGGAGATGAGACCGGGTCCGACGATGCCTCAATAGTGGGAGCTGGTGGTGAGCTCGCCCATCCATCTCCATAACCAGAATCTTCTATGGGACTAGGAGCGGGTGATATTTTTCCGTGCTCATGTCGAATTGGGCTGCTATCGGAAGAAGTATCTTGAGCGTTCTTTTTCCCGCCTACAATAGTTCCACTAACGATGGCCGCGACGGCAATGAGAACAATGCAAAAACTTACAGCGTAGCACCGCGACCTGCCTTTCGACCTCCTGGACATAGGTACATCGAACTCAGACATCTGCAAGCTGGTCTCTAAGCTCGCATACTGGGTAGAAGAACTGAGTAATCCAGCACCGCGTGAATCCTCTAATCTCATCATCTTGGCAGTATTTACAGACGAATCTCGTAACCTCGTCAACTGATCAATGAACTAGTAGGGGCTGCAGCTGCAACTCATCAGGCCCAAACCCGCACCATAGCCAACTCAAACGTCAACAACTGCTTCCAAAATATCAAAACTGGAGCCCGTAGAATGATGTAGAATGCCCAGGTACACAACCTTCATCAGCGCACTTTGGATCCGAAACACATTGAATACCCGAATATTCTTTCGCGCGCACAAAGAAAATCCATAAACACGAATGGTTTATCAAGTCGTACAGCTCCTACCCGCGTCCCCCGTGACGTCTTCCTGAATTTCAACGAAATCTTCACGAATCCAAGCCAAAAACAAACTCACAACTCATCAATCTACACACTATAAATGCGCTACGAGGTTTTGTAGGCTACGCAGACCCGGTCCAAAATGCTCCACCTGCAATCAAAACGTGCACACAAAAGCCAGAAACCATCGGTTTCACCGCAGCGCTCAGGCGCAGTGAAGTCGCTGTGGTGGACGATCAAATCACACTCACTCAGACGAGCGCTACAACTCTCAGATACAGTACCAGGGGAGATCAACCCCCCAAGTTGACATAACCTGGAGATGATTCGAAACCAGAAAAAGCACTACAAGGCAAACAAATCGGAGCCCTAGTGAGGAACAAAAGCCACTAAGCAGGTAGATCTACAGCGTAAAACGGTGAATCTCGACCAGGGTAAATCTTCGATGGAAGCATGACGGCGCAGGGTCCACGACACGGCGAATCTAACGATTCCTCGCTTCAATTATTACCTCCGTCTCCATCCATCACTGCAGCTCTCGTTGGAGGGAATTTGAGGGGGGGGATTCATGGGACCCACATACAAATCAGGACCTGCACTGCGGACTTCGATGGCGTTACGAGGTGCAATTGAGGACCGAACTTTGAGGGTGTGAGAGGTTCGGCGAAGTCTGGTCCAGGACAACCCATTAGCAAAGGGCGCGGTGAAAAGCTGAAATGCAGTGAGCGAGTGAGCGAGGCCAGAATGAGTTGTCTGAGGTAGACAAAATATAAAGTTGGGTGCCGGCCCCACTGAAGTGCAAGAAGAACTCTACAACTGGACGGTGTATAATGAAGGCTGGCTGGCTGGTGTGCGTACGATCCACGGAAGTTTTCTTGCATGATCCCTTTCCCTTTCCCTTTCCCTCCCCTTTCCCTCTAAGTTTAACGAGATCTGATTCAGTTCCCGAGTTCAGCGTCGGTGACACGATCCATCCGTCCACTCACTCACTCACTCCAGCCATTTCTTGTGGTGCTGGCGCTGCCGATGCCCCATCGTCGCTGCCCACACCACTGCTCCTCAATTGAACCAGTCCTCCTCCTCCTCCCTCATTTCCCTCATTCCCATGCTTCGATGAGAGGCAGTTGCTGTTGTTTTGTGTTGCTGTTGTGTTTTGTAAGCATTGCTTGGACTTCACTGATGAGGCATTTCAGCTGCTGCACTAATGATTCGCCCCTTTCATTTTTATTTTTTTTTATTTTTTTATTTTATTTTTTGTTAATATAGTTTTCTGCTTATCTTAGTGCCCAGCTCTCTTATCTGCCTGCCTTTGTACCCATTCTCGTTCTTCCTTGGTGTTCTATGACGTCCTTTATTTCTTGCTCTGTCTACTACTTGTGCATCAAAATCTTCACAACTACAACATGATGCCATTTCAACCATATAACCATAGCTACTTTGCATTCATAAGATTTATACAACACATCCATCTAATTCCACAAGAGATGTGTTCTTTGTAAGAATTGTTGTATAGATCATCAAATTGGAGCAAAATGACTAGTAGAACAATTTTGGAAGAAATTCATATGAACAATTATGTTATAGAAGAATTTGAGATTTACATCATCTTTATTTTTCTATTAAATTCATATATTTATCTATCTAATTTTAAAATAAAAATAAATAGGAAATAAATTAAGATCAAGTTTTGAAGATTTTCCACTCTATGCATCTGCCTAAATGTTACAATTTTCAACAAGTCTTCATCATAATAGAAGGTCCTTGATTGTAAACCAATGCAATATAGTTTGATAAGATAAGGTATGTCCACATAGATGTCTTCTAAGTTGTGAATCTTTTAATTGAAATAATTTTTGATAAAAAAAAATATCTTTATAAAATCCAATCCAATCTCTAATTTTTGTTAGATGTGATTTCTCATCTAACATATTGTGTTAAGAACTTGGATATGTTGTTTTCATATATTTATTTTCAAGGTTTTGTCATTGGTACATAAATTGAATATATGCCAAGTTTTATTACAAGATCCAAATGTTATGTTCATATATATTAAAAATACATTTGATTTGTTACAATCATTTCTTATGAATTTTGGCATTTTTAAGATTACACATGAGTGGATAAATAAATAAACAAGATATATCGATTTATATCAAGATAAGTTGGAAATATTATTATGTAGTTGAAGAGTCAATTTTGCCTAATCTCAACCAATCTTGAACTAAATTTTTTTAGCTTGTATCCCATTTATGATTAAAAACTAAAAATTTAATAAAAAATACAGCTGTCAATTACTTAAGGCATTAAGTTTTGTCATCACAAATTTATATCTAATAAGGAATTAGATGGTCATGTTACTCTTATAACCTATTTTGCTAGTTGCACCAACAATGTTTTTTTTTTTCTAAATGTATAATTCCAAAACATCTATATACCAAAGCATTACCATAGATATTACTTAAGTATTATGACATATAATATATATATATATATATATATATATATTTCTTAAAATTACTTATTGTGATGCAAATATGTAAATATAGTTTATTTTATTATATCTCATTATTTACAAGTAGGTTTATTATTAATCTTTGAATTAGAATAATTGAGTGAATCATAATTGAGGAGGAGATTTGAGTTTGCTTTAAAATTCTATTATCAGATTGGTGGTTATTATTTCTTCTAATTTTGGACAAAGTCCTCTTAGTTGTTTTTTTTCTTATAGATCATTCACTTATTACTAAATCTTGTTAGGTTCCTTCAAAGTTTTTTTAAGCTAAAAATTTAAAATAACTTCTCAATTAACATTAAGAAGGATTTTAGTGGATGTAACATGTGGAATACCCAATTTATTGATGTATTTCTATGAAATTTAAAAGTTTAGTTTGTCCCTTGTATTTTGTTATGTATGAAAAACATTATAATTGCAACCTTATTCAAGTAAGAAAAAAATATTATTTTCTATCTTACAAACTAACAAATTAGAATTCTTTGTGCAGTATACAAAACACTTTATTATCTTTATTTTTTTTAGTTTATTTGTTTTCTTTTTTGATAGATATGCATTTACTTTGTTATATTTTAGATATGATTGGTCAATGCTTCCACATATTCATTTATTTTGTTTTATTTTATTTGTATAGATTTCTTAGTTTACATATTTAAGTATAAATTTACGTGTTTTAAATTTATATAAATTCATAAAATAGCATTTAAGCTGAAGTCTCAGTAATCAAATACTTATTTTTTCTAACAAAGAACTATACCACTTTAAAAAGTATAATATGCCTAATTTTAAACTAATAGAATATTATTTTGAAATGTATATTATATGCCTAGTTCTTTGATAAGTACTTTACTTAAAAATTATCACACAATACAATTGTTAAAAAACATAATGATTATCAGCTCCAAAAAGATTATGTAGAAGTGGTTATTTCATTGTAGGTGTAATCAAGATGGGAATGTGATGTAGAACAATCAAGCTTGAACCATTGTTTTAAAGCTTTAATGTACACAAAACTCCTTTCCTAATCTTGAGTAAACTTTTTTCTATTCTTAAAAATAAAGAAAAAAATACATACATAAATGTGTATATATATATATATATATATATATAAGAAAATATTAAATAAACCCAAATTTTTACTAAATTTACACACCCATTCTAACCACCATGAAAAGAAAAGATAATGACCTCAATATTTATTTCTCCATTATTAAATTTGTAACAACTAACCACATTCATCATGATTACCATATTCTTCATCAAGCAGTAGGTCCATTTAGTAAAAGCATGGGTCTATTTAACATTCCTATATATATATATGCATACTTATGAAGCATAATAGTGCTTCTCTTGCAATTCACCACAACCTAGGATCAGAAAAGTGGAATTTCAAAAGTGAAATGCCAAAATGTGTGGTTGACACACCAATTTGCAGTTTGATTTTTTTCCTTTCGGACTGTGCCGTGCTTGGGAATTAGTAGGGTCTGTCCACCTTGTTTGTGCGTGCTGTGGTTTTAGGGTTTCTCTGAAGGACGTTGTTGTTTGAATTCCAGCTTGCCTGATTGAGTTTTTTTCCGGGAGCTTCCGTTTCGTTTTGTTAACCCTCGTTTCTTTTGTATACTAAGATTCTCAGGCTCGTCACATTTTGCTTCTTGTGCCGTTGCGTTAGATTGCTCGTTTTGTGTATCGCCACCTCCAATTTCAATTCTTCACGTCGATTTGCCTTGTTTCACCGTCTCAACGTTGTTGTTTTTGTTGTGGTAAGTTTTGAAAGGTCCAGGAATTGAAATAGAACGCCCCCGAGCTTCTCTTACTGAATTTCAAAGGAATTGTGCTACAGGCCTGTTTACTTGGAAGTTTTGTGAAGTTTAGAGCACTGAAAGTCATGCTGTGTGTGGAAGAATAATCGACAACTAGGAGCTGTGCAGATTTTGATTGAAGGCGTGTGGTATTTGAGGGAGGATGAAACGAATCAGTTACAAACTCCACTTGACGCAACAGATGACGCACAGTTAAGGAGTAGACATTTCCGAAATCATCTGCGATCTTCCTGGCTGCGAAATGTGTTGGATTTAGATACCTCATGTGACGATATTCTGCCCCCGCAGGAGTCATGTAATTTATAGCCTCTGGGCGGACTTGTGTTGTTCCCACATGATTAGGGGAAGCCATGACGATCGTGCTCTTGTTTCTGGCGCTCCTGATCTTCCCCTCGTCTCATCGTCGCGATGTCAATTCCCAATCGGAACTTCTCTTCCCGGAAAGCACTGCCAGGTATGACGGGGTTAATGTTGAGACGGAATCCGATCACCTTAATTCGGACTTGAGCGAGATGTTTTCTGAGGACGACGACCGGGCGATGCAATTGTTAAAACCAGGGGCCTATCATGATCGGCTGGAACTTAATCAGATGGTGCTAGAGAGGCTAGCTGCCATCGAGGAGCCGTTATCCTTCGTCTCTGTTGTTGGTCCTTATCATGGGTACCATCCCTTCTATTCTTAAGGTGTTTTGATCACCCCAAATTAGGAAATAATTTATCGCTCCGTGCACCTAATTATTCATGCTATTTCCTCTAATGCATACATGTGTTCCGGCTTACTCTTACATTCTGTCTGCGGACCCTGGAGTCTAAATCCTTTGATTCTCATACTTCATTATCATTAGGGATATACTGCATGACCACAGCCACGTTCACGAATTCTTGAAGTGGATTCTTTAGGGTTTGGTTTCAATTGAGAATTGTTCTTGCAAAGATAGATAGTGATAAGTGGCAAGTAACCATTTTCTTTCCTGCTATAATGATTTTATTTCTACAACTACTTGGAATATGTACTATGTTTCTTGTTTATCACATGGCTGTTTCATTCGTACAAATGAACCTAGTTTCTGGTGCTGGCATGTGATTGCAGTGGTAAGTCTTTCCTCCTCAATGTGCTGCTCAAGTCCACTCAGGGATTCACTGTTGGTGCTGTACCGGACATAGAGACACGAGGAATATGGATTCGAGTGGTACCTAAGAAGAAGTTGACCGGCGCAGATGGTTCTCGAATTGTGTTAATGGACACTGAAGGGTTCTATGGTGAAGATGCAACCCGGTCATATGATGCCCGCATCTTTGCTATGGCGACTCTTGTGAGCTCTCATCTTATTTATAATACACTTCGAACCATTGGTGAGTTACCCCTAATGGGATTAGTCCAGCTCAATTCTAAATAACTAAAGCAATTGAATTTCTAGTTTTAATTTCAATATTTATTTTATTTTCTTATATTTTAAAAATCAGTCTTATGCAACCCAATGGTTCCTTGAATGTCATGTTCATATCTAATTTTCTACATTTTTGTAACTCTTACGAAAGTCATCAAATTTTTGAGTTACCCGACATCTCTTATCAACCACGGTTATGATATGAAAGTTGTTTTGAAGGCAAAATGATTCCAATTTGACACATGTATGGTTATCATGTTTCCTTGCAAGAACCAATGAGGAAATGCATGATAGAGTTGTGATCACAGCAACTTGTGCTACCATTTCTATGTTGAGCGATTGTTTTCGTGAACTGTTGCTCGTTTGGTTGCAGGGGATGCACAATCAGTGAGTGCGTTGGCTGATTTAGCCAAAGAAGCACAAGTGTTCAATCTTCAAAATTGGCTGCATTCCGCGGAGGCTTCGTCTGGTGAATGTTTTCTCCAAGCTTGTCCTCTAGTCGAGGCTTCTTGTTGGGAGGCATTAAATTGATCTCGTGCATTTGTCGGAATCATATAATCTCCAATTCCAAAATGATAGGTCACCCTTAAAGAGTCATGTACCTGGCCATATGTCCTTCATGGAGTATCTGGAAATCGCTGACGACCATGTATTTCTAGTGCAGATCAGCAGCAATTCTCCTCGCCATCCAACATGGATCCTTTTCTCATCTTGAAAACACTTGACTTTCCCCCACTCACTTGGGTGGTCCAAGGGTTTGACATGGATATCCATGCACACAAGCCTATGGAATACCTTCATAAATATTTGGAGGCTCACGCCCACAGTGGTGACCTAACAATAGATACACTTTTTACTCAGGGAATTTCTTGTGTTCCTATGCGAACTCCGACAGATTTGAACAAATTGAGAGAAGAGGTAGTGATTATGATCTATTTGCTAGTTTTCTAAGCTGATTTTATTTGAATTTTGGTTTGATTTAATAAGTTCTTGGCCTTTGTCATGTTTGTAGGTGAAACTCACATAAAGGTTGCACATTTTGCTGTTGACAGTTTTGCATGTTTGTGTTGGTGAATAAAATTTCGTAGTTATTGAATACCTTAAATTGTACGTGGTAGCTTTCTACAAATCATCATTCTACTTGATCATGATGCAGAAAACCATTCTAGAGTGATTAATAATTCTGTTTTTTCTGAGTCTTCAGGTGGGAGGCGTAGGCTTAGCAGCGCATGCAGAACTCTATTCATATCTACACCCAGGCTACCTGGCAGATGCTAAGCGTTTGCGAACTGCAGTTTTTGGGAAGTTGAAGGCCAAAGGCGGTTTCAGTGGGAGTACTTTAGCCGGAGTCTTGCCTCTCCTAGTGCATTACGTTAATGAGGACTTTCCTTTGAATACCGAGCGGAAAATGCGGGATGTTTTGACGGATATTGTGATTGATGGTGCTTTTTCTGGCGGGGTTCAGTATTTCCAGATGTTAATGCAAAACCCCAAATTGCCACCTAGAGCTAGGGACATGTATGGGGAGACTAGGAAAAACGAGTGTAGTTTGCTGGTTTCTACAACCATTACTGCAAGAGAATTTGAAGATTTTATGTCTGTTGCAGGTAAGGCTAAGACCTTCGGCGACCTGTGTGTATCCAGACGGTTATGCATATTTGCGCAAGCATTACTTTGTCGGTGTCTATTGAGTTCTTTATTGGAAATGAATAAGTTTAACTTGATTTACTTAATGTTTTTCATCATTGGCATAATGTGACTTGACGATCAACCATAGTTATCATGTACTTTACTGTAATCGGAAGTCTAGGAATTAACTTAAGGGTCCATGTTGGATGGCGACGAGAATTGTCTCTGGCTTAAGACTCTCCGGCTGTCCAGTTCAAGGAAGATTTATACAACTTTGATTTTATATTGCTTCCTCATATGCCTAATGGACTAAGAGAACCAAGGGCTTCTTTCTTTTCGCAGAAAACAAGTCTATTGAGTACTGTAGGCAGCGTTGTGTGGGAGTTCCTACAGGACGAATAGGTCCAACTTGCATTGGACAACTTGGAACAAAAATTGGTCGAATGAAGCCTACATTTAGGTCTCACTTGAAACTCTGTCTATGTTTCGCTTCACGTATGAGAATTTTCAAGTGATGCAAGGCAAAGTGGCAGAAATTCTTCAGCTACATATTACTTCCAGCCTAGCATTATTTATTTTTGAAATTCCTGGTTTTAACATCAATTTGGAATCCACAGATTGCTTAAAAGTATGTAGTTGTTTTGCAGCGAACTTGATTGTTAACTTGGATTCTAGTATATTTCTTTTTTAAACTTCACAATAATGTTAATTGATGGTTTTTGATTAATCAGGGAGGAGAATGAGCGCCGTGTGAAACAAGTCTTAATGGAGCTGGGACAAGATCTGAGATTATCGGCTGTGAAAGAAATGGAACAGCTGCAGCTCCCAATGCGTGATGCGGATATACAGCGTTCCTGCAAGCAATGTCAAAATAGGTTTCTTCAAGGGTCCGTAAACAGATACTTTTTAATATTTAGTTCGTTGATTCGTTTGTACTTTGCATGATTTTAGTACATCGTCACATAGTTTTTTTTTTTTTTTTTTTTTTTTTTTTTTTTTTTTTTTTACTTGGATGAGATAAATTCGGAGATCGTGGCAGACTGATATTCGTCAGTAACCGGGAGTGTTCATTGTGTCAGTTATGAATCATTAGTGGGTCCTCATCGTGGGAGTAATTTGTACAACGAAGCACGCACACGTATCACATCTGCCATACAAATCATTTGCGACAAGATGTCGTTGATCAACGCTGGAAAGATCGAAACCCTCTTGAGCGATGCTAAAGAAGCCTATCAGGAAGCTTATGAGAATGCCATCCAGACAGGAATTTTGGGGGCAGATGGCGGTTACGATGATGGACAGCATCACGATGGTAACAAGCAGGAAAATGCACCTATTTTTCCCAAGAAGCTTCTTGAAGTTCACAAGGCGGCCATTAAAACTGGGCAGGAGGCTTTCGAAAAGTTTGTTAAGGCTGCAGGACTCCCATGGGTGGGCCCAGGAGATGTCCATTATGACTTTCACCTCTACACAAATTTGCAATTCTCCAAGAAACAGTACGAAAATCTCCGGGTATGATGTTATTCCTCATTTTGGATATGTTACTTCAATGCTTTTGCATTGATATGGTTATTTCCATTTGTCACTATTGATTTTTCGATTTATATATTCAATCTCCTTTTAAAAGAATGCTATACTCAATCATTTTGTAAATATGTAGGATGAGAATGAGAAGGAAATTTTGGCGTATGTTGCAATGCGGGTAGGAAGTTTGGCTTTGCTTTTCAAGGAAGCAGTGGCAAATATCACTCCCTTTCCGGAAAATGATGAAGTCCTTTCCGACAAGGTTAGTGCGTTTTCTTCTTGATGATTGGTGAGTAGAATGCCGAACTGTTAGTCTTGCGTTGTTGCTCGTTATTTTCATTTGAAATAATTGCAACAGATTGTTGAAAATTGCAGATCCTTCTTGTATATTGGGAGGTTTGGATACTTGGTAAATTATTAATCTGTGTTATATTTCATCGTTTCTGAAGAAGTTGTCGGTCACTTGTTCCTTGCAGATAGATCAGCTTGCAAAGAAGATTCTTGAGGAGTTTTCTACCACAGTGAAGGATTACACAACAGTCAATGGAGTGGATAAGAAAAGAAACGAGTTGACTGCTCAAATTCAGGATACGCACGCTCGTTTGCTCAAGAAGAATACTGCGTTGATGGCCGCGTTCTGCTACGATCCTCTTCAGGAAGCCTACAGAGAACTCCGTATGCAGGTTAGGTTCCCCCCTGCATTCCTAACTGATCATACTTCTATGTCAATGTGCTTCTGGGACGCAAATCCAGTGGTTCTTTTTTGGCTACTTCGTAGCATAACTAGTAATGATTATTTTTCGCTCAATGCTGTAGGATTGCGAGATGACCTACAACAACATATTTAGGACCCGGGCATGGTGGTCTCGAAAATGTCTCTGGCCTGGACCTCGTAATACATTCGGGTTCAAGTATGCTGCTTTCCAAGCTGCACAAAAGCACCTTAATAAAGCACAATTTGAGCCTCGCAAGGCAGGTCAAGCTGTTGGAATGGTCCTTAGCCCTGCAACTCGGAACAAGGTGATACAGTCTTGGGTTGAGAATGACTTGGCACGTTTTTCCACAACAGTTCTTGTTAACTTCAGTGCGCTGAGTGCTAACGTTGTGATTCTTTTAATTACAATTTCATGGCTATTTGGAGGGTTGGGTTTGAGCCGAGGCAGCAATAATAGCCCGACCAGAGAGCCTCACAGCTCGTTTTTGAAGCCATCTCCTTTCAAACAGGATGGCGCTTTCTACTCAAGAGCCCCAAATCGTAATTACCGCTAGATGCAGAATATCGCTCGAGGCACCTGGGGTTAATACTGTGTATGGTACCATTTCATGCAGCTTTCTTCTTGCAGGCACCCAGCATTACTGATTACATTCATTAATGTACTTGTACAGCTCTTCATGATATTTTAGTCGTGCCCTGAGCTCCCGAGATGCGGGGTTGCTACTGAATATCTCGTCTCAAGTGTAGCATACATTGTAGGAAAGTAAAGAAATTCTAGTGTGCGATTGTCGTACAGGTTAGATCTATCCGAGTTTGGCGTAGTTGTCAGTAATACGTAAAGCCATGATGCCTCTTTACCAGGTGTGTTCCTCTCCAATTTAATATTTTCCTTTTCTCAAGCGGTGAATGGAAATCTGCAAAATTAATTCTTTATCAAGAAAATGGGGGAATAACTCCATGAAGAAACTGGGTATGATTAGGACAGACAAGATGAGAGGTAGGACATGCAAGCCGTGGCTCCTGATCATTAACAAGTGGGCATACTACTGTTTTCTTGTCCTTACTCACGCGTAACAAACCCTGAACCTCCAACCTTGAAGTCGAAGTTTACGAAGATAGTAATGCTACCAATAACGAGCCTGCTTGTAAAACTAGTTGCTGAATGTTCTACATGGATTCCTAATAAGAAAATTTGAGAAACTAAATCCCTTGATTAATTATTAGCCACATTTTTTGTACTTGCGTTAAAAGTATTGACGTATTCAAAAAATACGATATTGTTTTTCATTGCATGTCTCCAAGTTACACTGCTTTTGAAATATCTAAGATTCTCGTTTAACCTGTTTGAGTTTATCATAATTGCAAAAAAAATTACGTAGCTGGCATTCAGCGTGAACTTGACGTCGCCGAAGCAAAATTCCTAAATAGAAAGGTCCAGAAAGGAGGAAAGAACCATAATCGGGTCAACTGCGACCGTACATGCATTGATTTTCAATACACGACTACCTAAACTCCACCCCAACTGCTAACTACGTAGCTGCGAGTCACTGTGCAAAACATATTTAGTTTACAAAGGGTTTCCCCAAAGCTCTCGTTTTTTTCCCTTTGGCTTCATTAGAACACCTAGGATAATAACAGAGTAAAGATCTACCAAAGATCAGCACGTCCCAAAATTTAGAGCAGAATTAACGCTGTTGCTGTCGATAGTCTGGTCGACGAGGAGACAGAGGTTGAAACCCAGAGTGAGATGCTCGAGCATAAGCTCCATCAATGTCTACATACTGTGCTGTTGGCTGCATCCACAAACATATGAGAAGACTAAGAACCAACACTCATGTCCTACCAAGTATCAGCAAGAGAAGCTTTCTGCGTATTGTGAGCTTGTATGGAAAAGTATCAATCCACAAGTGCAAATAGGTAATTAGCCTGAATTTAGGTTTGAATAGCGATCCGTAAACTTATAACTACGTCACAGCTCACGGTTATTCAAGACTGAGAAGAGAACAATTACCTGCTGCATGTAATGCTGACCACCATAAGCAGGAGGCTGTGGACCACCAGCCATGCCACTGTTTAAAAACCCAAATATATATCAGTGCACCATCTCGACAAAAACAATGAAATAAATTGCATCCACAGTAACCCCAAGTTACCAAAGCATAGGAGCAAATAGTGATAATATGTTTGCCCACACTGTTTGCCATATATGTACAAATACTAAAGATTCCAGTGACGAGCAAGGAGTATCCAAACATCCCTACAAGGGCAAATGCGCCGTGGTGTACATGCTGCCCTACTACATGTTAATTGTATCAGTTTCACTAGGGCGAACAATGTCGATGTCTAGAAATAAAATTCATCCTTCAATTCTCGTCAAACAATCTGCCAAACTGTATAAATTTAGTGTATGCATCTCCGAAGTACTTACCCAAACTGCTGTCCTCGACCACCAATTGGTGGACCTCGACCACCTCCATATGGACCAGCAGCATACGCACCTCCAGTGGGGCCACCATAAGGACCTCCCCTTCCGCCCTGGTGCCCCAAGTTAGGAGCTGTATATGCACTCGGCTGCGCAGGCCCTCCATAGACCCCTCCTGGTCCACCACGATTAGGTCCTCCATATCCAACGTTTTGATTGGGCCCTCCATGAGGAGGACGCCCTCCTCCAGGAACTCGGCCTTGATTATTACCCCCTTGAGCCCTGTCAAGTACAGCTGTTCAGAAGTGATCCACGAAAAGATAATACAAATACAGAATGAAGGTTCATGAAATTAAACTAGCATATCAGGACGGATGAATGTCACATTTGTGTTCACAATCAAATTACCATTTCCCCACTCCAAAACCGACGTCAGTTTGTGGAAGAAATGGATAGAAGTGGAACACTTGTGATCGATTGTACCTATTATAATTGCTGTGCTGATTGGGCATGCCAATTGCATGACTTGGAGGCCCCAAGTTGTGACCAGGTTGATGAGGACCAGGACGTAGAGGTTGTTGCTGAATCGGTGGCAGGCGTGTGTGAGGAGCTGGGTGATGTAAGACCTTCATGCGCTTTGCCTGCTCCTCTTGTTGTTGCCGCTGTTGCTGCCTTTTCTTCTTGGTCTGATATTCATGAGAAGCTTCATATTTCGGCAAACTGATACAATCACAGAAAAAGTCTTAATACATGTAGAAATCAATAAAGTTGACACCTACATCACATTAAGGCACTAGAATTAGTAACACATCTTGAACGGAACTACAATTCCGCAGTCAAGATGGCGAGCCTAGGATTAAATTTTCTATAAGGTCTAAGCTATCCGCATAAACACAAGGGTCAACAACTTCTGAGCATGAAAAAATATTCTAATGTCTAGACCCATGTCACAGTCACCTGCTTGGTTGGCATGGAAAAGGTTCAACCCAGAAGTATTCAGCATCCAACGCATCTTTAGCAGAAATTCGCTGCACAAAAAGTAATAATAATAAGTAATGATGCAGTTGAAAATAATGATACACAATTTTATATAGGTGACTGCAAACAATGAATATATATATATATATATATATATATGTTATTTTATTTTTATTTTTCATGACAACTAGTTGGAACTTAAACATTTGCTATCACCTGTGAAAAAGTGGATTATAAACCCATATGGCGCAAAAACAAACACTACGGTAACAAATTTGACTACAAAATGTTTGAACTAAAAGTTAAACAAGTAATGAGGCGTATCGCATGAACGTACTTACATGATCAGGATCCAATGTCAACATCCGCTCCAAGAGCTCAAGAGCATGTCTGTCAAAACTGCACGACAAATCAGAAAACTAATCAAAAGATGGCCACAGCGACACAAAACAAAAGACCACATGACTTCCCCTGATCAGGAAGCAGAAAACAACATATTAATATTTCAAGAAAAAATGTTATTGCACTCGCTGACCAAATGAATAGTACACTACGGACTCCACAAACCTACAGAAACTCGAAACGAAATGAAGGAAAACAGGGTAGTGCTCACTGCTTGAACACATCCTTCACACGACGTTTCATTAGTCTCTCAGGCTTGAATTGATTGTAGTAAGGCAACTGACTGACACGAGGCCAGTTGGTCTCATCAGGAGACCCACAAAGTTCGCAGATTTTTTGGAACTGTTCGCTCTGCAGCCAGCAAATGCATCGCATTAGAGACGAACAGAGAACCATTAGTTTCAACAATGAAAAAGCCCGAGGATCAGAACAAAGGATACTTAGTCAATTACCTATATAATAGAATAAATAAGTGCATGGAAAGTTGTCAAACTCACGAGACAATGAAAAAAGTAATGAGATTCAAGAAGTAACACTCAACCAGACTGTAACCAACAGGAAATAGCGTGATCAAAGCAAGAGCTCACAAATACAATCAGAAAAGGCAGCTACACACTAACGAGACAATGAAAAAAGTAATGAGATTCCACGGGGTAATAGTGAAACTAAGTTCCAGAATAAAGCGATACAGGCAAACGATCCAATGTTACATGCGTCATTTCATTCGACTTAACACCAGCGACAAGCCTCTTACAAACTAATTACATGAAAAGTAAAAACTATGACAAGGACATCTGATCATTCCACATCTTATAAAGTGTATGAATGTATTAACCCTCTACGTAGGTCAAATTTTGAGAATCCAGAACTAAACACATATATCGAGGAATCCAGATGCGACCATACAGCCCATGACGTTGAAATAGGATAACTTTACTCAGACCCAGAGCATCATCAGCGATCCACGTAAGCACACCGAAGTTCTGCGTAACTGAAGCAAAACAACGAGAAGGCTCCTTAATCACACCTCGTTCCTTCCGGGAAGGATGGGTTTTCCGTTAAGAAGCTCGGCAAAAATGCATCCCACTGACCACATGTCCACCGCTGGAGTGTACTTTGTGGAGCCCAACAACAGCTCAGGGGGCCTGAAACAGGAAGAAGTACTAGAAAGTCAACTGACTTGCTAGTAGTAGTCTGCTACACGCGGTAGCGCAATCTTCGCCAATGGACCGTCAGGAAATTAAATTTCTACACTCCAAACGAAGATACCTATAACCCTGCATGTTCCAGAAGTTCAATAAAAGAAGGACGTTGACGCCTTACCTATACCAAAGAGTAATGACCCGATTAGTTAATGGTTGACCATTCTGATCGTTGGAGAAAGACCTTGCAAGCCCGAAGTCGGCAAGCTTCAAAATGCCATTGTTGTCGATAAGAAGATTTGAACCTGGACAAGTTATCTCAGACGATTCACATGTCTCAGGGTACAGTAGTGGATCCCAACTCAATGTCAACAAAGAATGACAATTTATTATAAACCAGCAGAGCACATGTTTCAACTAAGAAGCTATCTGAGACAGTACCTTTGATATCCCTGTGAAGCACTTGGTTCACATGGCAGTAATGTAGACCTGTGAGAAGCTGCTTCATATAACACTGCATTATAGAAGACCATATTAAACCTCAAGATTGAGTCGAAAAAAATGATAAGGCAAAAGACAGAACAGAGAGAGAGAGAGCGGGAAGAAGGAAAAATGAAGAAAAGAGAAATACATCACCAGGAAGTAAGCAATTCATCTACACGAAGTACCTTGATTTGGGGAATAGAGAAGCGCATTCCAGGTCGATCTGCAAGACCAGTCAGATCATGGTCCATGTACTCGAACACCATGTAAATAGAACCTTTGAACTTACTCGCATCGCCTGGCTTGATGTTGTCCTCTTTCTCGGGTCCTGTTCACAAAAGAAGCCAACTGTTGCACAAAGAGAACATTTCACGCGCCACTTTCGACGCACAATTTCCCAGTTGACACCAGTTATACGTAATAATTGCAGCGTTCACGCCCAGAAGCAAGTGAGCACTGCAGGAAGTGCGTTCAGAGAAAAAAAACGATGGCTATTGACATGACTTTGGTGTAAACCTACACTACAACCATGACGTTAAATCATCATTGGCTACCTTTAGAGGTCACAATCTCCTTCAATTTAATGACATTCGCATGTTGCAACTTCTTCAGAATCTTGATTTCTCGAATGGCAGTGATTGGAAACTGCAAATGAAAACATAATTGAATCATTAAAATGCTTTCGAAGCTGCAACTACAAGAATTAAATGCTTAATTGCATGAAATGTAGGCTGCAAATAGCCAAGATAGAACCGAGCGCATCTTACACCATAAAATTTTGTAGCTACCCATTGTCCTCACTAACGCTATCATGATAAATTTCAAACAATGCTTCTAATCCTTCGACCGAAAGATTTCAGCGTCGCCACTCGTTGAGTAATAGCAATAGGATTATGAGTATCTTCAGAGCTCAGAAACCAATACAAAACCTCCACTACCTCCTTCTACAACCTTAAGTACGATAGAAATCGTCATACCCCTTCTTTCTCATTGTCCATACGAACTTTCTTCAGCGCAACAACTTCACCTGTCGATTTATCCTTTGCCATGTACACTTGCCTGCAAAAAGAAGTTTCCAGCTCAGTTTGCTGCAAATCATGCTCAACCGTTCAAGTCCAAACAACTCACCTTCTAAATACAAAGGAAAAACTTCCAAATCGTTCAATAAACAACAAACTGCGACAAACGTAAGACATCTACACGCTTCAAATCATGCACGAGATATCGCCATGAGTTTAACGTAATGCAGAAAAGAACTGGGCCAACCATTAACGTACTGACATTGTCTTGACAACACAAAAAAAATCTTCAAATCCCAACAAACTTTCTAAACACTTACGATTCCACTAATAACATCGACAGAAATGCAGAGCACAAGCTCGCCTTCTGGAAGTCCAATTTTAAAAATAAATAAACGAGTAAACCCACCAAATCGCCCCATCCGATCAAATTGAAAGCTGCAGGATGCAACTCTGTGGGACAGACTAAGCACAAACGATGACCTAATCCTTCCATCGGAAAACAAAACACCGAGGACAAGCAGCAATAATGGACTCAATAGTAAGAAGTGATCAACACCCGGGAACGAGCCGGGTCACCATACCCGTAAGTCCCCTCTCCAATCTGCTCAATCTTCTCATACACATCAACGCTCCGCGACCCCCATGTCGGAGTCTCGTCCAAATTCAGCTGCCCAGGCAAGGCGACCGCCATCATCGACTCTCACGGCAGAGTCACGGCCCTCGCGAGTACACCTCCGGCCCTCCCCTCCCTTAGCAAGCCTAGAACTCGTCACCGCATCGCGAACCCTATCGCTCAGAGCTCCGGTAAGCTCCTCTCGCTCGCAATGCTCGCGAAACCCTACAAAAACCTTGAAAATCCGCGACAAACGACACTAATCCTCGGTTCACCTGTGCCTACATAATCCGCGCGAATGTTGGGAAACGAAGCGAGAAATGGAAAGCATACAGCAACAAAACAAAATACGAGAATGGACATGAAATCATCGAGAGCTATGGTGTTAAATTTGGCTTCACCTCCCCTTCCCTCTCTCCCTCCCCTTCTCTCCCTTCTCTCCCTTTCCTTTCCTTCCCATCGAGGCGGCACCTTCACGAGGCGGGGCGAGCCGCTCCCCCTCGAACCCTTGGATGGACGAATTAGAAGACGAATTGATGAATAGATGAATGGTGGGTGGATGGATGGAATATAAATTGGAATATGGATTGATGGGTGGAATATGGATAGATGAAATGTGATGGATGGGTGAAATGTGGATGGATGAAAGGAGATGGATGGGTGGAATGTGGATGGATGAAATAAGATGGATGGGTGGAATGTGGATGGATGAAATGAGATGGATGGGTGGAATGTAGATGGATGGGTGGAATGTAGATGGATGAAATAAGATGGATGGGTGGAATGTGGATGGATGAAATGTGTATGGATGGGTAGAATGTAGATGGATGAAATGAGATGGATGGGTGGAATGTAGATGGATGAAATAAGATGGATGGGTGGAATGTGGATGGATGAAATGTGTATGGATGGGTAGAATGTAGATGGATGAAATGAGATGGATGGGTGGAATATAGATGGATGAAATGTGTATGGATGGGTAGAATGTAGATGGATGAAATGAGAAGGATGGGTGGAATGTAGATGGATGAAATGTGTATGGATGAGTAGAATATAGATGGATGAAATGAGATGGATGAAATGTGTATGGATGAGTAGAATATAGATGGATGAAATGAGATGGATGGGTGGAATGTGGATGGATGAAATGTATATGGATGGGTAGAATGTAGATAGATGGGTGGAATGTGGATGGATGAAATGTGTATGGATGGGTAGAATGTAGATAGATGGGTGGAATGTGGATGGATGAAATGTGTATGGATGGGTAGAATGTAGATGGATGAAATGAGATGGATGGGTGGAATATAGATGGATGAAATATATATGGATGGGTGGTGGATGAAATATGTATGGATGGGTGGTGGATGAAATATGTATGGATGGGTGTTTACGTCGCCCCTCCTATCTTCCTGTGTTGATGCAAGCGGGTGTGTGTATGTATGTGTGATGTGGACGGATGGAGCATGTTGTGCTTCCTGTTAGGTTACGAGAATTGAGTATATGGAGTTGAGTTACGAGAATTGAGCATATTGAGTTGGGTTACGAGAATTGAGCATATTGAGTTGAGTTATGAGAATTGAGCATATGGAGTTGGATTACAAGAATTGAGCATATGGAGTTGGATTACGAGAATTGAGCATATGGAGTTGGATTACGAGAATTGAGCATATGGAGTTGGGTTATCTGTTGGAGTGCTGGACGGAAGGATGTTTTGAGAGTGGTTCCATGACCCTCCTTAATGTCCACAACACTTCTACAAATAATACATTTCAATGTATCTTGATTAATTTTTGAAAACTAATACTACACTAGTGTAGAGGATCTTTGTTTTGTTTTGGGAGTATGATAAATAGTGATATAATCCAAATATTATGAAAGTCATTGAGGTATAATAAAGTGTAATATAATCTAAATATATGCATGGATGAATAATTGGATGGATGAAAATAAACATAGACAAAGATCTCTTGTTTCATAAAATATTAACAAATGGAGGATAAGAGAACCACTCATTTAGCCACTTGACCTCGTCAAAATTGGCAGAGTTCTTACAAAAACATTGTTGCATGTTATTGTTTATAATCTTGATTCATATATATATATATATATATATATATATGATTGTATAGTAATAAATACCAATATTGGAGCCTTTGCTTTGGAAAAAATATTTTAAAGTAAGTTACTAATGTTTGAAAATGTTAAGTACATATATAATCAACAATACAAGTAATATAACCAAGAATCATATCAAAATAAATAAACAAAGATATATATATATATATATATATATATATATATATATGTGTGTGTGTGTGTATTTTTATTTCATATATATATATATATATATATATACTAAAAACTCATAATAAAAAAGAAATAAAAAATCATATATAAATATAATAAAACATGTGGCTTTTTTATATCTTTCACTAATATTCATTGCTTAGCTATTAATAATCTTTAGAAAGGAGATTTTTTATAGATAGTAAAGTTATAGCATAACTTTTTGTATAATTATATAAAAAATAAATCAATGAAAAAATTTATAAACTAAGTAGGAGACGAAGGAGGGATGAGCAAAAAGAGGGATTGAGAATAGATGATTGTTTGTGGACTGATTGTCACGGACATACATATAATTACCTATATGAATAGATAAAAGTATGTAAAAGTAGATAAAAGTAGGTTAATTGTGTAATATCTTCTAGAGAAGCTTCTTAGAAGCTTCATAGACGCTGCTTTGACTTTATAGGAGTCTATAGTTGACTTTTAGGTTAGAAACTTGGTCAACAAGTTAGCCATGTGCCACACATGTTGGAAGCTTAAAGAACAAGCTAACTACGTGGTCCATCCATAGAAAACTTGCCTTGCAAGCAAAGGCATGTGGCCTAGAAAGTCAACATATATTGGAGGTCTTATAGAACATCGCCACGTGGCTTCTAGTTAGATAGTATATATAGAGGCAAGAGTGAAGCCCTCTTCACTCTTGTCAACTCCTTTCTTGCTTCTAGTCTAAGTTTCAAGGGTCTCTAGTTTTCTTGTATTTTGGCAATAGCCATTCCAGTTTCTTTCTTAATATACATATTTCTATTTTGTCCTATTTCTTTTTGAGAAAAGTCTCACTTACTCTTTAGCTTTCATCGAGTTCTTGTCCTTGACAGATTGACAAGAGTACACTTACAATATCAGAGCTTTGTCTTTTCTTGATTAAGAGTGGATTACCCCTTTTTCTTGATAAGACATAAGCGCATTAGAAGTTGCGGATTACCCTCTTTTAAACTGATATTGTTCTTAGTATTTTCTTTGTTATCAATTCCTCTCTTCTATTTGTTTTGAGCGTTATTAGACATCTTCTCTTTTCTAAGTGCTACTATGGCAGAGCTTGTTGAAATGAAGAGTGCAATGGCACAGATGCAAGAGCAATTGAGGGAGTTAATGCTTGCGATGCATCAACTCAATTTACCACCACAAGGAGCAACAAGAATGGTAGGAAGTGAAGATATAGAGATGATTGGGGCTGCTTCAACATCTACACCAAACCATGTCCCTTCTCCCAGAATGGAACACCCTTCGAGTGTTAGAGAACCGAGAGTTGCCTTGCCCGAGAAGTTTGATGGTACCAGATCCAAGTTTCGAGGATTCATCAATCAGGTCCAACTAGTAATTGAACTTCAACCCCAGAGCTATCCAACTCCAGGGTCACAAGTTAGATTCATTGGTACACTCCTTTCAGGTTCAGCATTGTCATGGTTTTCATCTTTTCTTGAACGACGAGATCCAATATTGGATAATCTGGAGGCTTTTTTGGCGGAGTTTCGATCCATGTTTGGAGAACATGATGCAATTCGTGTTGCAACCAACAAGATCCGTATTTTGCGACAAGGCAATCGATCAGTAACATTATATGCTTCGCAATTTCGACAACTTGCAACTGATATCAAGTGGGATGATGCCGCACTTGTGAGTCAATTTCTCTACGGATTACAATATGAGGTAAAGAAATTGATGCTTAATTTACCTGATCCTCAAACATTGAGTCAAGCAATTGACTTTGCTGTGAAGTGCGACAATCGACTTTTTGAATTTCGATCCGAGAGTCGTACAAGTGGGCCTCAACGTTACTACAATTCAATGGCAACACCGACGTCTCCTCAACACATACCTTCGGAAGTAGAGGATATGCAAATTGATGCGGTACGTTTCAAACCTCTTACTGAGCAAGAAAAGTCTCGTCGTCGACAAGGAGGATTGTGCTTATATTGTGGAGAACCTAAGCACACTGCTCAACATTGTCCAAAGAAGCGACGTAACTACAAAATGAGGAGTACGACTGTGAAAGAAGACAGTATGTCGGAAAACGAGTACGTCCAGCTACAATAGGGACCGTGCGGCTGGAATCTTGTACAACTTCTAATGAAGGTCCTATCCTCTCCTCAGAACCATCTCCTTGTTTTATAATAGATGTGCGTTTAGGACCTAATAATTACAAAGCCTCTGCCTTGATAGATTCAGGAGCCTCAGCTTGTTTTTTAGATGAAGAATTTGCTAGATGTCATAGAATATCATTAATACAAAAAACTAAACCTGTACACGTAGAAGTTATAGATGGTCGTCCGTTGTCTTCTGGAGATGTAACTCACGAAACACTTCCTGTAGATGTAGTAATAAATGGTCATAGTAGTTGCGTAATTTTTAATATAATTAGATCTCCCTCTAATCCAGTAATTTTAGGCTTATCATGGTTAGAAAAGTATAATCCTCGAATAGATTGGATTTCTCGTAAACTTGATTTTCCTCGGAGCATTAGTAACAGTTCTATTAATCAAGTAAAAAACCATGAGTCTAGTATAGAAAAACCCGCACTTATAGGTGCAAAAGCGTTTATACACGCAGCAAAAGAAGGATCAACTTTTGCTATTTATGCTGCACCTATTTCTGAAAGCGTAAAGACTTCAAGTGGCATTCCAAGTCAATATCAGGATTATCAAGACGTTTTTGAGAAAAAGAATGCAGATATTCTTCCTGAGCATCGCCCATACGATTGTTCAATCGATCTCAAGGAAGGAACTCAGCCACCATTTGGACCAATTTACAGTTTATCGCAAGATGAGTTGGCTGAACTCAAGACATATATTGACGAGAATTTAGCGAAGAATTTCATACGTCATTCAAAATCTCCAGCAGGAGCTCCAATTTTATTCGTAAAGAAAAAAGATGGATCTTTACGAATGTGTGTTGACTATCGAGGACTCAACAAGATCACAATCAAGAACAGGTATCCATTACCTTTGATATCAGGACTCCTTGACCAGTTAAATCAAGCTAAGATCTATACAAAAATAGATCTAAGAGGAGCATATAATCTAGTACGGATCAAAGAAGGAGATGAATGGAAGACTGCGTTTCGAACCAGGTACGGACACTTTGAATACAATGTCATGCCTTTTGGACTCACGAATGCACCAGCTGCTTTTCAACATCTCATGAATGATGTATTTCGTGAATTCTTAGACAATTTTGTCGTCTGCTATCTAGACGATATCCTGATCTATTCCAAGAACGTTGAAGAACATGAAATACATGTTCGTCAAGTATTACAAAAACTTAGAGATGCAGGATTGTACGCCAAGATGGAAAAGTGTGTATTTCACACTACTCAAGTTGACTTTTTAGGATACATCATTTCAAATGATGGTCTCATGATGGATTCTAAGAAAGTCCAAACAATCATGGATTGGAAGATTCCAAAGACTGTAAGAGATGTCCAATGTTTCTTGGGATTTGCCAATTACTATCGGATCTTCATCAAAGACTTCTCACGAGTTGCAGCTCCACTTACACGCTTGACTAGTAAAGATAAATTTCAATGGAATCAAGAAGCGGAAGCAGCATTTGAAGCCTTGAAGACATCGTTTGTCTCTGCACCAGTCTTATATCGTGTTGACTTTTCCAAGGTATTTTTTATGGAAACAGACGCATCGGATTTTGCCTTGGGTGCAGTTTTATCACAAATGGGAACAGATGACAAACTTCATCCGATAGCTTTTCATTCAAGAAAATTCTCAGCAGCCGAGATCAATTATGAGATCCACGATAAAGAACTTCTTGCGATCGTGGATTCCTTTCAAGAATGGCGTCATTATCTAGAAGGCGCTTCTAGTCCAGTCACTGTGTATACAGATCACAAGAACCTCGAGTATTTCATGTCAGCACGCGTGTTGAATCGTCGTCAAGCTCGTTGGAGTATGTCTTTGTCAAGATTCGACTTCATTATCACTTATCGGCCAGGAAAACAACAAGGTTTGTCCGATGCCCTGTCTAGACGTTCTTATTTTGCACCAAAAGAAGGAGATGCAGCTTTTGAGCAACAAAGAACGGTCCTCTTGAAACCGGAGCAATTTCATCTCCGAGCAGTGAAATCAACATTGACTGTTGATTCAACTTTTCTCAAGCAAATCCAGTCCAGTATGTCCTCAGACCCTCTTGTTCATGATATCGAGAATAATTCTTCCAAGTCTCATGATTCTTCTAAGTTCGAGTTCAAGAATAATCTATTATATTTTGAAGGACGCCTATATGTTCCAGAAGGAAAAGCACGTTTGCGTGTTCTTCAAGCACGTCATGACTTTCCAGCAGCAGGGCACTTTGGATATAATAAGACTCTGGAACTCATATCAAGAGATTTTTGGTGGCCACAAATGTGGAAGTCAGTCAAAGACTTTGTACAATCATGTGATATTTGTTCAAGATCAAAAATTCCTCGACATCGACCTTACGGACTTCTTCAGCCATTACCTATACCAGAACAACCATGGTCTTCTGTTTCTATGGATTTCATCACAGATCTTCCAAACTCAAGATCTTATGATTCTATATTTGTGATAGTAGATCGTTTCACCAAGATGGCACATTTTATGCCATGTACAAAATCTATCACAGGTGAAGAAACAGCTAAGCTTTTCATTGATAATATCTATCGCTATCATGGATTACCTAAAGATATCATATCGGATAGGGGAACTCAATTTGTGTCGAGATTCTGGAGGACTCTTTTCAAGATTTTAAAAGTGGACATAAAGCTATCTTCAGCTTTCCATCCTCAAACTGATGGACAAACAGAGCGCGTAAACCAAGTCTTGGAACAGTATTTAAGGTGTACCATCAACTACCAACAAGATGATTGGACAAACCTTCTGCCATTGGCAGAGTTTGCTTATAATAATACGGTACATTCCTCCACGCAACAAACACCTTTCTTTGCCAATTATGGCTATCATCCACGACTTGATACTTTTGATTTTTCAAAAGTTGATAATCCTGCAGCAGAAGATATGGCAAATCGGTTGTCAGAGTTACATGCAATAATGAAGGCGCAGTTGAAGAAAGCTCAAGAACGACAAAAGATAAATGCAGATGTATATCGTAAAGAGCAACCACAACTCAACGTGGGTGATAAGGTATGGCTACTTCGTCGCAATATCAAGACCACTCGACCTTGTGACAAATTGGACTATCGTAGGCTTGGCCCCTTTTCTGTTTCTGAACAGATCAACCCAGTTGCATATCGGTTACATCTACCGGAGTCAATGAAGATCCATCCTGTATTCCACGTGTCTCTTCTTGAACCATATAAGACAGTGGATATACAAGGAAGAAGACAAATGCCACCGCCTCCTATAGAAGTAGATAATAATGAAGAATTTGAGGTGGAAGAGATATTAGACTCAAGGCGGTGCCGAAATAAGCTAGAATATCTTGTTCATTGGCGCGGATATGATATTAGTGAGCGCACATGGGAGCCATCCAGGAATCTAGCAAATGCATCAGCTAAAGTCAAAGTTTTTCATCAACGACATCCATCAAAACCAAGATGAAAACCTCTCTTATAAAAGAGACAAGATTGAGGCAAGATAACATTCAAATTCCTATCCTTGTTTGTAACTTCTTTGCATTTGTGACGCTAATTAGATGGAGAGCCAACAACCAGCGGATTCAACTCAAGAACCTTCGTTTGTTGACTTACCGGATGAGACATTACGATTGTCACAACCTTCAAGACGACGCAACCGAGATGAAGATCCTCAAGAACGACATGTTCTTCCTCGAATAGATGGTGAGATACAACGCGTTTGGTATCACGACCTTGGAAGAGATTCTCGATGTTTGGTGATATTATTGGAGATAGAAACGACTCCTGATGGTGTTTCAAATGTATTATTTGAAGGAAGTTATGAAGGCCTCAACAGTGATCAAATAACAGGGTGGTCTTCTCGCCCTGGAATGGGACACTATCGATGGCTAAGAGGACCCATCAACTATCTTCGAAGAGAACAAAGATCAGAGTATGTAGCAAATACAATTCGCCGCATATTAGATTTTCTCAATATATAATCACCGCTCCTCGTGGAACTCGTCCCTAGAAGGGGGGGTAATGTCACGGACATACATATAATTACCTATATGAATAGATAAAAGTATGTAAAAGTAGATAAAAGTAGGTTAATTGTGTAATATCTTCTAGAGAAGCTTCTTAGAAGCTTCATAGACGCTGCTTTGACTTTATAGGAGTCTATAGTTGACTTTTAGGTTAGAAACTTGGTCAACAAGTTAGCCATGTGCCACACATGTTGGAAGCTTAAAGAACAAGCTAACTACGTGGTCCATCCATAGAAAACTTGCCTTGCAAGCAAAGGCATGTGGCCTAGAAAGTCAACATATATTGGAGGTCTTATAGAACATCGCCACGTGGCTTCTAGTTAGATAGTATATATAGAGGCAAGAGTGAAGCCCTCTTCACTCTTGTCAACTCCTTTCTTGCTTCTAGTCTAAGTTTCAAGGGTCTCTAGTTTTCTTGTATTTTGGCAATAGCCATTCCAGTTTCTTTCTTAATATACATATTTCTATTTTGTCCTATTTCTTTTTGAGAAAAGTCTCACTTACTCTTTAGCTTTCATCGAGTTCTTGTCCTTGACACTGATGCAAATATGACAGAGGGAGAGAAGGAGAGAATAGTAAAAGCCGGGTAGAAGGAGGTTATTAGAATAATCTACATACATCTGAAGGCATTCATGTGATGTGGCATTAATAGAGTCCACAAATTTCATATATTTTTCTATTTCTAAACAGATAGAAGAGGATATTACAATGATAATGTGGTTTCTTGGTATTGTTTATTTAATCACATCCACTCACAATCCTCCAATTCCATAACATTATTTAAAATTTACAAAATTTTATGATTTCACATAATTTATACAATTTGAAGGTGTTGCATTACCTTATATTTATATAATATTATATTTTAAACTCTTATTTTAAAAAAATATTAAAATTGATGTAACACAAATAGTAATAATTGTTTTATATTCTTTTTGATTTTATCAAGATTTGATTATATATATATATATATATATATATATATATATATAGATATATAATATATAATATAGATATATAATATATAGATATATATATATATATATATATATATATATTAGCATCATTGATAATATCAACAAGTTTTTTAAGCAAAGTTGCATCATTAAGAATTATATGTCAATACAAATACAAAATTATAGCAAATTTTATAAATTTGTGCCAATAAAACTTGCTATTGTAATTCGTAGTGGCATCATAGAAAAAATAGGATATTAAGCAATACTTAAAAAAGTACTAGATACTTAAAAAGTCATCAAAGGAAATTTGAGCTCTCTCTTTGTTTTGATGATTGGCACTCTATGCAATAGTACGTTAAGTGTCATTAGTTTCACTATGGCCTTTAGATTGTACACATGACTATAGATCACTTTTTCTAAGTAATAAAAGAGTTATTGATTACATTGACATTGATATAAACTCAATTTGATTGAATATTTATGAAGTATCTTATACTAATTTAGTGACAACATATAGCTTCTTGAATGCATCAATAAGCCACTTTGATAGTTTTTACCATTCAATGATGCATTTTTGAGCATCACAACTTGATGGCAAATATTTTAGCAACCATACTAAGAACTTCACTTGATTTGTGAGAGTATACTCTACAAATATTAGACAAGGCTATTTATTTAGAAGGAAGGCTTAAAAAACTATTGCTATTAAGCAATATGGCTCTAAAAGTGGATATTACTACAAGAAAAGGTAATAAAAAAACTACCTTTTGACCTTGTAGAAACATCAAAAGAAAACTCAAAAGAAGAAGGATTTTCTACCAAGGATATTCTAAAATAGATGAAGCACTAAGTTTTAGCCATGAACGCAAGAAATGTGGAAATAGATATAAGAATCTAAGACCTTGTCATAAGATTACAATTTCAAATTATTTTTGTGCTAAAAGAAATTTCTACAGCCATAGTATAAAAATTCTTGGCATGCTTGACCACAACTAAAAACCACATGTCAATGATGACATTAGTAACATCAATAGTCACCACACTACTTGCAATAGAAATAACAATATGAATAAGTTATAAAGAATTATTTTTTTTCTTATTTTTTGTATAAGCAACAACTTAAAATAACACATGTTCAGTTTCAAAAATGTTACTACAATCAATCAAGTTATTACTCCAATAAAATTCAAAAATCTTTGTTATGACTATAGAGGGTATTACAATTAATTAAGCATATGATTTTGAGGTCTAAAATCCAATTGCATCTTAAGAAGATAGAGAAAAGAGATTCTTCAAAAAAAATTGCACTTTCAAGAGCAACAAAGATGTATTGCAAGCCTTAGACAACATTAGATAAAATCCAAATTAACTAATAGATGTCATTTATAATCAATTAAAAAAATATATTTAACAAATTAGAAATACCAATAGATGATTTGATAGTTTGTAATTTGTTCTAAGATGGATTACATACTTTTTTTTTTTAACAAAGATTGATTTATATGCAAGTTATCACATTACGTAAAATATTAAATTTGGTTATACAAATTCTCAAAGAACTAGACAATGTTATTAAACATAATATGCAACTAACAAGACCATTTCTTCAATTTTTAATGTATAACATTTGTAATTGTTATCATTATATGCTTAGTAGATGGAATCTTCAAAATTCAAGTAACTGCTTGTTAGAAAGGGTACAAAATAAAGAAGAGGTGTTACATCTATATGAAATCCATTGTGATGCATTTCAATTAAATCAATAGGTGTGGAAGAAGAATAATAATTTTTGGAACTATAGATCTATACAACACTATTGTAAGATATTTTTTATACATAAATTACAATAGATATAAATTTTGGTAAAAATTGATGTTATAATTTTTGAAATAAATGATGTAACCACAATTATTTTAACAATTTTTGAAGCCATCACCTATTTACAAAAAAATTGAGACTCATGATCTAAGTAACATCTTGGTCAATAGAGATTCTAAAGTAAATATCATAGCTAATCAAATTTTTTATTATTTCTAGCTTTCAAAAGTAAAAGCAACATCCTTCATATTACATGTGGCCAATGATACACTGATAACTTCCATAAGCATTTTTAATAACATATCAATTTCTACATAGATTGTTTTAACTTTGGCTATCTTTGCAATCATTGAAATGTCATTCAATAATTATTTTTTTATCATTTTAGGAAGACCTTAGTTAAACAATATGAGTGCTATCTATGAATGGAGTAAGAATTATTTAATATTAAGCAAGGAAAATAGATACATAATAATTTCAATAGATAGTTATATTACTTGAGACAAAACAAAGAAAATTAAGTGTTAAAATATGATAAAATATGCAAAAGGCCTTATAATTAATTAAGAGATATTTTTACTCTACATTAATAAAAATCTAATTCTCCTAATTGAAATTTATTCAGCCGCCTTAGTTTCCAAAATCAAAGACTGCCTTAACATTCTATCACATTTTTATTTGGAAATATTATTCATACTAGTATTCAATGAGGCATTAGCTTAAGTTATTTTGCAAGATACACTAGCCATAAGATGATTATATAAAGTCACTAAGTCCATCCAATTTATAAATCTAAGAACTATGAACAATACCAAAAATTTGAAGATTAATGCAAATGAATTTGAACAATTAAAAATACAAAAGTCTTCTTATTTAAAGAATTCAAAGACATCTTTGCTTGGTCACATGAAGACCTTAAGAAAATACCAGCAATAATTACCAAATTTGTAATTAATTTCATATTTGACATTATACAAATTCAACAATGATGCTACCATATGAATTCTAATTATGCCACGAGAATATGGATTGAGCTAAAAAAGATAATTAAAAGTTAGATTCATATTTTACATTGATGCAGTATCATTATTCTTACATATGGTCATCATTCCTAAGAAAAATGATAAACTATACATCTATGTTAAATTCAACAAACTCAATTCCATAACACAAAAGAATCATTATCTACTTCTTTTATGAAAAAAAGAAATTATAAATGAAGTAGTAAGACATTAAATATATATTTTTAGATTACTTCTTAAGATACTAGTAGATAAAAATAGTTAAGTCTAATAAGAATATGATAATAATTTAAATATAATAAGAATATTTTTAATTTAAAAAATAGCATTTAAAACTTAAAAAGCTTCAATGACCTTCTAACAAGTTATGGATTTAATTTTTTGATCATTCTTGAAGGAATTCTTTTGTATTTTTCTTGATGATGGGATATTATATAACAATGCAGTCAACCATATTTACTACTTACAAAGTATTTTATAAATATGGCACACCTATGGTGTCAGTCTCAATGTGAACAAATACATGTTTTTATTTTTTGTAGTTGTTATATTGAATTATATTATATGTAAATATGATAAGTTGTCAAAATTCCACAAAATCAAAGACATCTTATAAGTGCTACTACCAGAAGATCAAAAAGTCATACAATAGTTGTTTGACATAATTCAATTTAATTGTATGTACATCAAGTAATTTGCATACATTACCACATTCACTAATGCCTTAAATTACATAGATTATCACTATCTGATTCAATGAACCAGAAAGGCACAATAAGCTTTTCACACCATCAAAAAGTATATACTTATGCATTAATATTACTATTATTATATTATTTTATTATTATTTAGCTACCATATAAAAATAATACACATATATAATTAATATATAATTTATTATACAATGTGGTGAAAGCCATATTATTAGATTTTAGTTGATTATAAAATATGATTAGATCACTACTTTGAAGTAGTTAGTTTAAAAAAGCTATTATTCATATTGATTTTATATTGATAATAGTTTTATATATTTAGAGCTATTTTTATTAAGCATTGGTGATCCTTGAAATCTTATTTTATTTTTTATATTTTAGGTTTAAAGCACATACTATGCAAAACTTATTAGAAAAAAGATCAAAGAAAGATTTTAGTATATAAAAGAGTAGTAATGCCAAGCATATGGATGAATGGAGATGGATAATGAATATCTTTAGTCTTATTGGCCAAAATCCATATCCAATGGACATTAAAGAAGCTACTTGAGGCCTTATTTGAAATTAAGATTACTCTTTTAAAAGCATTTGAAGTTAAGAGGCTAGGATCAAAAAGTTTAGGTTTTTGGCTATGGTTTTGGTACAAATTTTGAGTGATTTAGAATTTTTATGAAATAGTTATAGGTGCTTAAAGTCAAGGTGTTAATTTTGTATCTATTGTCAAACTTTTGGATATAATGCACGCATATAAAGGCAATAAAGGATCGACAACTAAGGTTGGAAAGAACACTTTTTTGGCTACTTTGAAAAAAAAATTGATGAATTTTAAGCTTGGATGAAGAAAATATAGGAAGTTAAAGTCAATACTTATAATCTAAAGGCAATATAAAGAAAATAGTATTTAAGTCCTTATAAATTAGAATTTAGAATACTTGCCAGGATTTTTAAAATACCAAACAATTTGTAGTAGATTTATGGTTCATTTTTTTGTAATAAATCTTGAAGATAAATACTAAATTATCTGAAAATTCAAGGAGATCTGAACTATTGAATTTAAAAATATGATATTTTAAAGTTCAAGGGAAAAAAATCATTTATGAGAATAAAATGTTTTGAAAAGATTTTGCTACAATTTGAGTATTATATACAAAGTAAAGGATTTTTTGGGAGCCAAGACTTTATATATATGTTAAAGATGGAAATATGGGGCTATGACAAAATTATGATATAAAGATAGATTTTTAAAACAAGATTATGGATTTTTTTTGAGTTTATTGGAAATCTAACTTATTAGCAAATAGTTAGACATGATTTGATATAGCAAAGGATGTTGGTGTATTTCTAAATGCTTTAGAAAGCCTTATGTATAAATCTTTTTAAATATAAAAGGTTTTTATTATTAAAATATATTTTTATATTATTATGTTTAATTATCTTTTATAATAGGAATAAATCATTTATTAGATCTTGTTCAATAAGTTAATGCTAAACTCTCTACAACTAGGTACTCAATGTATTTTCAAATAGAAAATCATGCCATACAACAACTAATGAATCCAAAGTAAAACATCTAAGATAAGGAGTTTTGAAGAAATATTTTTGGCTTTTAATTATGGCTAAAAAATAGTTAAGTAGTAGTGGAAGTTATATTAAGGCATTACCTTTGCAATTGGATCTTGCAACAACTCAAATGTTTTAAGCATTTACTTTTTACATATAGCAATAGCAAGCAATGGATCACAAAGAGGCAATCACTATAAAAGCCTTACAATTTGTTATTGGTTTATTAAATCAATTTGATGGAAGAAATATCTTTAAGTATTTGAAATAATATTCTTAAGAGATGGAGCTTAATAAAGTATGAAAGAAGAAAATGATCCTAACATTTAAGCTTATAGTTGTATTAGAGCTATGGGAGCATATAAAAGAAATTATTCAAATCCATGGAAAAAATTGCAAGATTTTATTCTTCAACTAAAAGAAGAGTGTTTTTTTAGAAGATGTTGAAAGGATAACTAAAAAATCATTCATAGAATGGATTAATAAATTTAACAAGGAATTGGTTGTAATAAATTTATTTCATGAATTTGAGAGATAATTTCTTTAATTGTCTCAAGTACAAAAGCTTATCCTTGAAAATGATAAGATAGAGCTATTTCTCCAATCAACCAATAATGAATTACAATTGAAGTTGGAATTCTTATAGGAGGATAATATAGAAGGCAATGGACTTATTATTCATTGAAAAAAGGACTTTGAAGTAGTGAATATACTTGTTAAAAGAAAATATCGAAAAATTAAGATCATAGTAAGGCAAGAAATTATACCTCTATCAATAGTAATATCTCATAGGCAACTACCAAAATCTATTATACTAATATCTATTGCTCAAATTCTTATGACTATAGTTTTATTACAAAAAAATGTAATTGAAGAGTTGAAAAAAGAAATGAAATACTTACAAATAAAATTTGTAGAGCTAAATAAATTAAAAAAAAAAAAAAAAAAAAAAAAAAAACTAAGAGCAAATCTGCATCAAAGCCAAAATATGTACAAAGATGTATTTGGTGTAAAAATATATAGTATCTTTGCAAGGAGTGTAGAGATTTTGGTGATATTTCACAGTAATGAGTAATTTTATAGAAGAATGGAAAGATTGCATTACAAGATATAAGTGAGTTTCTTAAAACTAATTTTTAAAATGAAGAAATGAAGAAGGATTTGGATGATCATTTGTCTCAACAATCTATGGCATTAAGACAAGCTATCACCTATGGCATTGAAGTAGTAAAAGAGAAGAAAGATATCTTTGATAATTATATAGAAAAAGAAAATGTATGGAATCATATTATGACTAATATAGATAAAGAAAATACAAGAAGAGAAAAAATGCTCAAGACAGCTACAATAATCAGGAATGCTACATAGTAAAATGATCTTGTTGATGTCATGTTCATACATACTTATTTAGCAAAATTCCAACATAAAGCTTTGGTAGATGTCAAAAGGGATAAAAATGTATCAAATGAAAATATTAAAAAATCAAATAACAAAAAAAGATCTCAAAGAGATAAAAAAAAAGTAAATCAAAATAAGAAAATACCTATATCACAAGTTATAGACTACCTAGAATTGAACCACCAACATCACACTATAGAAATGCACCATTGCCAAAAAAAAATGGGAAGAAAGAATGGAAGTTGGTAAAAAAAAAAAAAAAAAAAAAAAAAAAAAAAAAACTGTTGTTTACAAATTATAATGAGACATTGAAGCAACTATAGATTTAAAAAGGATGCTCGAAGAAAGAGTATTGAATGTAAAAATTGGGTTTATTTGCAAGAAATATTAGGCATTATAAAAAAATAATTTTATGATATTATTATTAGTATTATAAAATAAAAAGTCAATTAATATAAGAATTTATAATATCTAATACTTTTAATATAATATAGATAAAAGAAGAAGAAATAGAATTTGCCAAATGTTGCACCAATAAAAATATTCAATTTTCTTTAAATAAAGATAAGATTAATGATAAGGCCTCTGATTACTACACTAAGGGTCATTGAACCAAAGCCACCACAAAAACCTTAGTGAAGATGAAAGACTTGATAGATCCTATAATTGCTCTTATTAACCATTGATTTGAAATTAATATTATAAGAAAAAAATTACAAATGCAAAAGGTGGCTCATTGACATTAAACATGTTTGAATGATTTGGACAATAAATAATTTATGAGAAGACATCTATGGTACTTGTCCTAATATAAAGATAAATTATTTTGTTTAAGATACTACTTTATATTTAGTGATTTTTGGACAACCATACATTAAAGCTCTAAGAATGGAAACTAAGATATTAGATGATGGATCAGCATATGCCCATATTAGAAGCCTAGATGGTAAAAAAACAATACAATTTCAAACTATATCTGCTAACCATGAGTGCAATCAAAATTATCTATAGAGTGGTTTATTATTAAGGATTAATGAAGAATTTAAGGATTTTTGCAAAATACTACTATAAAAAAGGAATGTAGTAGTATATCAATGAAAGTACTCTCATATAGAGACAAAAGTATCTTTTATAGAAGTATTATAAAATTATCTAAGAATAGATTTTTTATATATATATAATTTAATGACCTACAAAAATAGAAGCAAAAAGGTGTACAATTTTTTTAAAAAGACCTAAAAAGAGTGGATATGCTTGATAGAGATAATAAGATAGCAGGTGTACATATAGAGAGAAGTTTAAAAGATTCTTCAGAAGAACTTATAAAAATTAAATAAAGAAATGAAGATCAAGTAGTGTAAATACATTCAAGAAAACTTTATTCAATCATATGTACATTTCAAGATTATGAAGTTAAACTTGAGACTAAATACAAGATTGTGAAGAAAAAATAAAGCTTATAGCTATACCATTTCTTAATGATTCCAACCTCCAAGTTCAACAAGCTTCAAAAAAAAGAATTTTAAAATTTTTAAATGCATTGGCCATAGGTTCATTAAAATTACATTCAAAGAATTATAAATTTTCTTCTATTAATTGAAGTGGAATAATTTAAAAACATATTAAATAGGTATGGAAAGACTTTTGCTTTTGAACCTTTAGAGATTGCGTGTATAGATCCAAGTATTGTAGCACTAATGTTTATATTTACAGTTTTACATGCTTCTTAGGCTTTAAAGCCAATTTTAGTACCTCAAGCACAATTATCCAAACTTATAAAGCTTTTGAAAGAAGTTATAAATCAAGATCTTAAAACCATCATTTGCACCATATTCTAGCTGTGTCACTGACATATATTTATTGTAATTATTACTTATGTAATATGAATAGGTAGAAATAAATAAATGTAGATTAATTTCATAATATCTTTTAGAAAAGCTTCTTAGAAGCTTCATAGATGGTATTTTGACTTTACATGTGTTTATACTTGATTGATAGGTTAGAAACTTGATCAAGAAGTTAACCACGTGCCAGACATGTTGGTAACTTGCGGAATAAGCTAAATATGTGGCACCCACAGAGAAAATTTTCCTTGCAAGTTAAGATACGTGTTGTGCAAAGTCAACACGTTTTTGGAGGTCCCATAGAATGTTGCCATATAGCTCCTTGGTAGATAATATATATAGAGGCAAGAATGAAGCCTTCTTCATTCTTGTCAACTTCTTTCTTGCTTCTACTCTAGTTTGAAGGGTCTCTAGTTTTCTTGTTCTTTTGGCAATAGTTATTTCAATTTCTTTCTTATTATACATATTTAGTTATTTCTATTTTGTCATCTTTATTTGAAAAAAGTTTCATTTGTTTATTTATTTTTATCAAATTCTTATCTTTAACAGATTGACAAGAATATACTTATAATATTAAAGCTTTATTTAATCTTGAATAAGAGTGGATTACCTCTTTTTTAAGATAAGACATAAATGTATTAGAAGTTATGGATTACCTTCTTCTAAACTGATATTGTTCTTAGTATTTTTTTTATTCTTAAGTCCTCTCTTCTATTTGTTTTGAGCGATATTAGACATTTTTTCTTTTCTAAGTATTATCATGGAAGAACTTGCTGAAATAAAGAGTGTAATGGCATAAATGCAAGAACAATTGAAGAGGTTAATACTTGCGATGCATCAACTCAATTTATCACTGCAAGGAGCAACAAGATTGGTAAGAAGTGAAGATATAGAAATGATTAGAGCTGCTTCAACATCTGCACCAAATCATGTTCTTTCTCCTATGGTGGAATATCCTTCCAGTGTTAGAGAATCAAGAATTGCCCTATCCAAGAAGTTTGATGGTACCAGATCAAAATTTAAATGATTTATCAATCAAGTACAACTTGTGATTGAACTTCAAATCCAAAGCTATCCAATTCCAGGATTGCAAGTTAGATTCATTAATACACTTCTTTTAGATTTAGCATTATCATGGTTTTTATCTTTTTTTGAACAATGAGATCCAATATTAGATAATTTGGAGGCTTTTTTGATAGGATTTATTCCATATATGGAAAACATGATGCAATTCATGTTACAACTAACAAGATCCATATTTTGCGACAAGGCAATCGATGAGTAACATTGTATGCTTCATAGTTTTGACAACTTGCAACTCATATCAAGTGGAATGATGCTGCACTTGTTAGCCAATTCTTCTATGGATTACAATATGATGTAAAAAAATTAAGGCTCAATTTACCTAATCCTCAAACATTGAGTCGAGCAATTATCTTTACTGTGAAGTGTAATAATTGTCTTTTTGAATTTTGATTTGAAAATCGTGGAAGTAGACCTCAATATTACTATAATTCAATGACAACACTAACATCTGTTCAACACATACATCCAGAAATAGAAGATATACAAATTGATGCGATACGTTTCAAACCTCTTACTTAGCAAGAAAAGACTTGTTGTCGTCAAGAAGAATTATGCTTATATTATAGAGAACTTAACGACATTGCTCAACATTATCCAAAGAAGCGACGCAACCATAAAATGAGGAGTATGGCTATCAAAGAAGATAGTATGTCGAAAATAAGTTTGTCTAGCTACAATAAGGACCGTGCGGCTGGAACCTTGTACAACTCCTAGTGAAGGTCCTATTCTCTCCTCGGAACCCTTTCCTTATTTTACGATAGATATTATTTTAGCACCTAAACATCACAAAGCCTTTGCCTTGTTAGATTTAGGAGCCTCAGTATGTTTCTTAGATGAAGAATTTGCTAAAAGACATAACATACTTTTAGTGAAGAAAATTAAACCTATTTATGTAGAAGTCAAAGATGATCATCTATTATCTTCAAGAAATATTACTCATGAAGCCCTTCTTATAGAAGTAACAACTAATGGTTATAGTAGGTTTATAATATTTAATATCATTAGATTTCCTTCTAATTCAATAATTTTAGGTTTATCATGGCTAAAAAAATATAATCCTACAATAAATTAGACTTCTCGTAGTCTTGATTTTTTTGAAAGTATAATTAAGAGCATAGATAATTAAGTAGAAAGTCATAAGTCTAGTACAATTAAACGTATATTTATAGGTATAAGAACTTTCTTAAATGCTCCAAAAGAAGAATCACCTTGTGTCATTTATGCCGCATTTGTTTCTACTAGTCAAAAGACTTCAAGTAGCATTCCAAGCCAACATCAAGATTTTCAAGATGTATTTGAGAAGAAGAATGTAGATACTCTTTTGAAACATCGTTCCTATGACTACTCAATTGACCTTTAAGAAGGAACACAACTGCCATTTGGATCAATTTATAATTTATCACAAAATGAGTTAACTGAACTCAAGGAATATATTGAAGAGAATTCGGTGAAGAACTTCATATGCCATTTCAAATCTCTAGCAGGAGCTCCAATTTTATTTGTGAAGAAAAAAGATGGATCATTGCAGATGTGTGTCAATTATCAAGGACTTAACAAAATCACCATCAAGAACAAGTACCCGCTACCTTTGATATCTAGACTCCTTGATCAATTGAATCAAGCTAAGATCTATACAAAAATAGATCTATGATAAGCATATAATTTGATACACATTAAAGAAGGAGATGAATAGAAAACTGCGTTTCGAACAAGATATGGATATTTTGAATACAATGTCATGTCTTTTGGACTTACAAATACACTAACAACATTCTAACATCTAATGAATGATGTCTTTCAGGAGTTTTTAGATGACTTTGTTATCTGTTACCTAGATGACATAATAACCTATTCTAAGAATACAAAAAAACATGAGCTTCATGTTCGTCATGTGTTACAAAAACTAAAAGATGCAGGACTCTATGCCAAGATAATAGAGTATTTATTTCACACTACTCAAGTCGACTTTTTAAGATACATCATTTCAAATGAGGGACTTATAATGGATCCTAAGAAAGTTCAAACTTTTATGGATTGGAAGATCCCAAAAACGGTAAGAGATGTCTAATGCTTTTTGAGATTTGCCAACTACTATCGGATCTTCATCAAAGACTTCTCTCAAGTTGCAACTCCACTTACACATTTGACTTGTAAAGATAAACTTCAATGGAATCAAGAAGCGGAAGTAGCATTTGAAGCTTTAAAGATAGCCTTTTTTTCTGCACCAATCTTGTATCATGTTGATTTTTCTAAGCCATTTTTTATGGAAACAAATGCATCAGACTTTGCTTTGGGTGCCATATTCTTACAAATGGAAATAGATGATAAACTTCACCTAATAGCTTTTCATTCCAAAAAAATTTCAACAGTCAAGATCAACTACAAAATCCATGACAAAGAACTTCTTGCAATCGTGGACTTGTTTCAAGAATGGTGCCATTATCTAGAAGGTGCTTCTAATCCAGTCACTATATATATAAATGACAAGAATCTTGAATGTTTTATGTCAGCACGTATTTTGAATCATTGTCAAACCCGTTGAAATATATCTTTGTCAAGATTCGAATTTAAGATCACTTATCAAGCAAGAAAACAACAAGGTTTGTCAGATACACTCTCTAGAAGATCTTACCTTGCACCAAAGGAAAGAGATACTACTTTCGATCAACAATAGATAATTCTCTTGAAGCCAAAGTATCTTCATCTTCAAGCAATGAAATCAATACTAACTATTGATTCAACTTTCATTAAGCAAGTTTAGTCAAATATGTCTTCTGATCCTCTTATTCATGATATTAAGAAAAATCCTTTAAAATCTCATGATACTTTCAAGTTTGAATTCAAGAATAATCTATTATATTTTGAGGAACGCCTATATATTCCAGAAGGTGAAGCTTGATTACGTGTTCTTCAAGCTCGTCATGACTTTCCAATAGCAGGACATTTTGGATACAATAAAACTTTAGAACTAATATCTGGGGACTTTTGGTGGCTCCAAATGTAGAAAGTAGTCAAAGATCATGTACAATCTTGTGATATTTACTCAAGATCAAAAACTCCTCGTCATCAACCTTACAGACTTCTTCAACCATTATCCATTCTAAAACAACCATGGTCTTCTATTTCTATGGATTTTATCACGGATCTTCCAATCTCAGGTTCTTATGACTCTATATTTGTGATAGTAGATTATTTTACTAAGATGGCACATTTTGTATCATGTACAAAATCCATCACAGGTAAAGAAATAGCTAAGCTCTTTCTTAACAATATCTTTGGCTATCATGGATTATTCAAGGATATTATATCAGATAGGGAAACTCAATTTGTATCAAGATTTTGGCGGGCTCTTTTTAAGCTTCTAAAAGTGGATATAAAACTATCTTCGACATTCCATCTTTAAACTGATGGACAAACAGAGCATGTTAATCAAGTTTTGAGATAATATTTAAGATGTACCATCAACTACCAAAAAGATGATTCGACAACTCTTTTGCCATTAGCAGAGTTTGCTTATAATAACATAGTACATTCTACTATAGAACAAACACCTTTCTTTGTCAATTATGATTATCATCCATGACTTGATACTTTTGCCTTTTCAAAAGGTGATAATCTTGTGGCAAAAGATTTTGCAATTCATTTGTCAAAGCTCCGCGCAATAATGAAGGCGTAGTTAAAAGAAGCTCAAAAATATCAAAAGATCAATGCAAATGTCTATCAAAAGGAACAACCACTATTCTACATGGGTGACAAGATATGGTTACTTCATTGCAATATCAAGACCACTTGTTCTTGTAACAAGTTGGACTATCAAAGGCTTGGACCATTTTCTATTTTTGTACAAATTAATCCAATTGCATATCGTTTATATCTATCAAAATCAATGAAAATATATCCATTATTTCACGTGTCACTTTTGAAACCATACAAGACAATGGACATATCAAAAAGAAGACAAGTTCCACCTCTTCTTATAGAAATAGACAATAATGAAGCATTCGAAGTGGAAGAAGTCCTAGATTCAAGGTTGCGCCAAAATAAATTGGAATATCTTATGCATTGGTACAGATATGATATTAGTGAATGCACATAAGAGCCAGTAAAAAATCTTGCAAATGCTGCAAAGGTAGTGGAGGCTTTTCATTGACGACATCTATCAAAATGAAGATAAAAATCTTCTTTATAAAAGAAATAAGACTAAGCAAGATAACATTCTACTTTCAATCTTTGTTTGTAGCTTCTTTGTAGTTATGATGCTGAAGAGATGGAGAAACTACAACCAGCAGATTTGACTCAAGAGCCTTTATTTGCTAACTTGTCGGATGAGACATTATGATTGTCATAACCTTCAAGATGACACAATCAAGATGAAGATCTTCAAGAACGACATGTTCTTCCTTGAATAGATGGCGAGATACAATGTATTTATTATCACGACCTTGAAAGGGACTCCCAACGTTTGGTGATTTTACTAGACGTAAAAACAACTCCTGATGGTTTTTTAAATGTTTTATTTAAAGGAAGTTCTGAAGGTCTCAACAACAATCAAATAATTGGGTTGTCTTTCCATCCTTGTATGGAACATTATCAATGGTTGAGAGGTCCTATCAATCATCTTAGAAGAGAATAAAGATTAGAGTATATGACAAATATAATTTGCTGCATCTTAGACTTTCTCGATATGTAATCACCGCTCCTCATGGAACTCGTCTCTAAAAAGGGGGATAATGTGACAATCATATATTTACTATAATTATTATTTATATGATATGAATAGGTAGAAGTAGGTAAAAGTAGATTAATTTCATAATATCTTCTAGAATAGCTTCTTAGAAGCTTCATAGATGCTACTTTGACTTTATATATATTTATACTTAATTGGTAGGTTAGAAACTTGATCAACAAGTTAACCACATGCCACACATGTTGGTAGCTTGCGAAACAAGCTTACTATACAATGCCCACATAGAAAATTTGCCTTACAAGTTAAGATACGTGTTGTACAAAGTCAACATGTTTTTGGAGGTCCTATAGAATATCGCCATGTAGCTCCTAGGTAGATAATATATATAGAGGCAAGAGTGAAGCCTTCTTCACTCTTGTCAACTCCTTTCTCCCTTCTAGTCTAGTTTCAAGGGTCTCTAGTTTTCTTGTTCTTTTGGCAATAGCCATTCCAGTTTCTTTCTTAATATATATATATATATATATATATATATATATATATATATAGTTATTTCTATTTTTTCATCTTTATTTGACAAAAAATCTCACTTGTTTATTTATTTTTATCAAGTTTTTATCCTTGACAAGCTATTGATTTTTAGTACCAAAAAAGAATGGAATATTATAATTTATTTAGAATATGCAATTAATGAATTAAGTCACTATTAGAAATATAAGAATTAGATCAATTATTAGAGCATTGGCTGAAGTATTTACAAGTAAAGCCATTTATTCTATTGAAGATCTTTATTTTGGATATGATCAATTCCAACTAGTTGAAAGAAGAAGAGATATCACAACTATAGGGACACTCTTAGGATTGGTAAAGATATGTATATTACCATAGGATGTAACAAACTTAGTTGCTCGCATGATAAATGGGATAAATAAGGTTCTTTGAGATTTTATTTTTAAAAAAATTATACCTTTTCTAAAAGATATCTTAATAAAAGAGTGTGGAAGAAAAAAAATGAAGCAATAGTTCACAAAAGGTGCTGTAAATTTGTATCTAATCATATTTTAGATTGTAATAAGATTTTTTTGCAACTTGTTGAAATTTACTTAATATTATTAGCAATTAAATTTACTTTTAGAACTCAAAAGGTTATTATTGTAAGATATTTATGTGGATGGTTTGATTGCAAGTCAAATCCTAATAAACTAGATGCTATATAATAAATAAAAGATATTTATAGTATATAAATAGAAATATAAAGATTTCTAAAATTCTATATAGTTTATTATATATAGATTCCTTATTATACACATATAGCAAATTTTTTCTATAGTTTGTTATAAAAATAAAAGATTTAAATAAGAGAAGAAGTATGCAAAAGCAATTAAAAAATGAAAGCAATTATTATCTTTCCCACTTGTGCTATAAAAGATAAGTTATAAAGGTGGAAAAGCAATAATACTTATAGTTGATATAAGTCCAATAGCTATTGATTGGACTTTAAGCTAAGATGAAGAGAAAGGAAATAGGTTTGCAATAAGGTTTAAAGCTAAATTGTTAAATGAATGACAGAGAAACTATTCATAAGTGAAACAGGAGTTGTAAGAAATAATTACAATCATAAAGATTTAAAGAAATTATTTAATTGAAGTACCAATTATAGTAGAAATCTTGTTTGCCACTATTGGGAATGATCACAAATTGTAACACCTTTGATATTGCTATGCTAAAATGGATTATATACATCAAAACTTTAAATCCTAAATTCAAGCACCTATCACACAAAAATAATCTAATGATAGATATGCTATGCCAAGTTAGATATGAACAAGAAAAAGATTTGATTGATAATATCAAAGATATAGATGCTATCTTTTATTTTAAAGCACATCAAGGGGAGAATGAATATTCAAAATCATTTATGGAAGAGTTACTTGAAGAAGAATGGATAGATATTTGATGCTACTTGAGTTCATTATCAAGGCAATCATGATGGAATGATATTTATTTTAAGCAAATTAGACAAAAAGCTTATAACTATCTTTTACAAGATGGTTACTTATAAAAGCAATGTAAAAGAAATAGTCATATACTACAAAAATTGATTTGTAAAAAAGAAATACAAGGATAACTGGTCCAAGAATTTCATGATAGTTTGTGGATATGCCATAGAAGTATTTATGCCACTTTTAATAAGCTCAAAGATATTGATTACGTAATATGTATAAAAATGTGATAAAGTTTATAGAATCATGCCAAACTTGTCAAATGTATTTGAAGATTTGATACAAAGATGAGTTGCACTTCACATATCTTCTTGCAATATATTATAAGTAAGTTATGGATCTAGTTATTATGCCTATGGAATTATGGAAGATGAAATACTTGGCTTTTACACAAGAAAATTTATCTAATCAAGTGAATGGAAGAATTTTAAGAATAACATATATTAAATAAGTTTGTAGATTTTTATTGAAAGATGTGGTTTGTAGATACAGATGTATTGAAAAGATTACTAATTGATCAAAAAGAATCAGATGTACATAAGGCAAGGAAGTTTTTTGAAAGATATAGAATCAAATTTGCACTTACAACAACATATAAACTTGAAGGTAATACCAAAAGTAAGCAAGGTCATGCTCTAATAATTAAAACCATTATTAAAGCATGCAAAAGAAGAACAAAAGAATGACCAAGATTATTACCATTTGCTTTATGGACTGACCATATTATTCATAGTTTACTAATTAGATATATGCCAACAGAATTGATACAAGGACAAAAACTTATTATACCAAATGAAGAACAAATATCCACTTAGAGTATTTTACCTTGATAAGATAACATATCCAGGGAAGAATTTCTTAAACTTTGAATTTTTTAGCTAGAAAGGAGACTTGAAGACATAAAAAAAAAAAAAAAAAAAAAAAAAAAATTATGAAGTTGAAAGATTCATGTTTGAAAAAAAATGATAGATTTGATAAGCGGCATTGATTAAGGCTATAAGAAATTCATGGAGATGATTAGATAATTGTTCATGATAGAAGTTTGGATAACCAATACTATATCTTGTAAAAAAATTTAAAGCATTGGTTTGGACCTCATGTGCTTATAAATATTCTAAATAATTCTACGTATTCATTAAAGGAGTTAGATAAAATATATTTTAAGATTCCAATCACGAAAAAATGTATAAAACTTTTTAAGCAAAAAAATTAAGATATAATATGTAAAGATACTAGAAAAGACATCAATTTTTTTATAACAATTGAAAAAGAAGACATAAATCATGAAAAAGACAATGTTGAAGAGATAGTATCATATTAACCACAACTTTGATTTTTCTTGGTGCATATTGGAGGATGCACAAGTTTAAAAGAGGTGGATGTTGTATTGTGGTTTAGCTACCATGTAAAAATAATGCACATATATATTTAATATATAATTTATTATACAATGTGGTGAGAGCCATGTTATTAAATTTTAGTTGGTTATAAAATATGATTAGATCACTACTTTGAAGTAGTTAGTTTAAAAAGGCTATTATTTAGATTGATTTGATATTGATAATAGTTTTATATATTTAGAGCTATTTTTATTAAATATTGGTGATTCTTGAAATCTTATTTTATTTTTTATATTTGAGGTTTAAAGCACATACAATGCAAAAATTATTAGAAAAAAGATCAAAGAAGAATTTTAGTAAAAAAAAGAATAATTATGCCAAGCATATGAATGAATGGAGATAGATGATGAATATCTCCATTCTTATTGGCCAAAATTCATGTCCAATGGAAATTAAAGAGGCTACTTGAGGCATTATTAGAGATTAAGATTATTTTTTTAAAAGCATTTGAAGTTAAGAGGCTAGGATCAAAAAATTTTGGTTTTTGGCTATGACTTTTATGAAAATTTTATATAATTTGGATTTTTTATAAAAAAAAATATAGATATTCAAAGTCTAGGTATTGATTTTGTATCTATTGTTACTCTTTGGAATATAAAGCATGCTTATAAAAGGCTTTTAAGGATCAAATTAAGTGATTGGAAAGCTAATTTAAAAGATTATAATTTTCATATAAAAAGTAAAAGATTTAGAATTGATTTGAAGAAGCCATGATTGTTTGAAGATAGCACTTCTAAGTTGAGTTTTGTCAATGAGCAAATTTCATAAAGGATTTGATTCTAGCCATATATCAAAAAATATGATATTCTAAAGTTTGAAGAAAAAAAATCATGTACGAGAGAAAAATATTTTGAAAAGATTTTCCTACAATTTGAGCATTACATGCAAAATAAAGGATTTTTTGGGAGTGTAGACTGTATATATATGTTAAAGATAGAAATATAGAGCTATGACAAAATTATAATATAAAGATGGATTTTTGAAATAAGATTATGGATTTTCTTTGATTTTATTAGAAAACTTGCTTACCAACAAATAATTAGATATGATTTGGTATAGCAAAGGATGTTGGAGCATTTCTAGATGCTTTAGAAAGCCTTGTGTACAAATCTTCTTAAATATAAAAGATTTCTATTATTAAAATATCTTTCTTTATTATTTTATTTAATTATCTTTTATAATAGGAATAAATCACTTATTAGAGCTTGGCCATTAAGTTAAAGCTGAACTCTCTACAACTATGTACTTAATATATTCTTAGATAAAAAATCATGCCATATAACAACGTGATATGGCATTGATTGTCAAATTTTATTGAATATATGTAATTAAGTTTGATTAATTTTTTTTCATTCATTGATAGTTTTTTATTAGTTGATTTTATTTGTGTCAATTAAGATTTGAATACTTAGGTGGAAAAAAATCCTTAACTTGACATTCTTGTCAATTCAAATCTTATAAGTGATTCTAAGAGAGAATAAACTTATTGTAAATGTTTGATTGGCTATGGTAATTTAGTCATTTTAGTAAAGCTTTAGAATTTTCTCTATCCTTCACTTACATTCTTGGATTTTCTTTTTGTGGTGTGAGAGATAGCCTAACTTATTTTGGTATAGATTTTTAATCTTTCACTTAAAAAGAATGTTTCTTTTTCTTTAATTTATGGTGTAGCAAATTAAAATAGGATAAATAAATAAAAATAAATAAATAAATAAAACTATCTTTTACTATTTTTAGAATTCTTTCTTGTTTTTATTTTCCTATTGTAATAGAGTACTATTGTAATACTAAGTATTACCAAGAATAATATTATATTGAGGTGGCATAGAATTGTAGCACAATATTCAAGAAATGAAGCATATTAATTGTAAAAGGTTGTAGATATGAGATATATTGTTATATAAGATAGTAGAGTTGCATAAGGTTGTAGAGTTGTAAGGTTGCATGACTCATTGCAAAAAAAATTGCTATGCATGTTGCGAAATTAAAATCATAATATTGTACAAGTTGCAAAATTGAAGTCATAACATAGTGCAAGACATAAAAGCTGGTGCGCATTTATTATTTTGTGATATTATTTTCTATTGCATCATGCAATAGGTGGTGCAAGTAATTTGGTGCAACAAAGTTTGTACATAAGATTGTGGTACATTATAGCACAAGGGCTTCATTGAAAGAGTGTATTTTGTTTTGTATGTTGTACTACATTTGGTATAATATGTAGGTTGTGTGTACAAATTTATGGTAGAAAAATAATAAATAATAAAAAATAATAAAGTTTTGATCTATAGTGGCTTGTAGTTGCAATTGACAACTTACAATGATAAGTAGAGGCAATCCATGTCAGACAATGATAGAACCTTAATGATAAGATTCTATAGTAAAAAGTCCATTTTTACAATCATGGGACTATGATGAAAGGATCCTATGATAAAATACCTATTTCATGGTTATAGGTCTTAAAAAAAATAAAAAATTTCAAGAATTTTTAAGTGTTAAATTTGGAAGTTCACTCTAAGTGCACATGGAACCCAAATTTGATCATTTTTTAGTCAATTTTATGTAGACAAGACTCAAAAAATCCATTGATATTCTTGATTTTTGGAATAGAGATCATTTAGAGTATTAAGAAGCTGCCACTTTAATACTCTAAATGATCTAAGTGAATTTTTTAATTTTTTCTCACTTCTCTATATTTTATTTTATTACAATTCTCTTTTAATGTTACATATTATGGAATTTGTGACCATTAACCACAAGCAAGTGTTGATTGCTTTGATTCATTTTTTATTTTTGCTTATATATTATTGGAGAATGAAGATCCAATATGGATTTCTAGATTTTATTTTTGGTACCTTCTCCTAGTTGTGGATATTGTTCTCAAAGGTCTTTTATAGTTTTTTATTTTGTATTTATACTAAAAATTGATATTATTGATTTCTTTCATTAGACTACTTAGATAGTAACCATACTAAGGACTTTGGGCCAATAATGGATATTAATGAGGTTTTTAGCTTGTTTCAATGTTGGATATCACAATGAGGCTTTAGGTCTTGGAGTTGGATATATTTTTTGAGATGGAAGATGATCCTTGGAGTATGGTGAAAAATTGGTTCTTTAAATGAGTTGAAGACATTTTTTTGTCAAATTAAAAAAATTGATTTTAAATATAGATAAAAAAGAAGTATCAAAGGTCTTCTACTTTCAATGAATGGTATGCCTTTAAGCTCTTACCACAACACTTGGAACATGAAGTGCTCCAAGCCAATGGGAGATGGAATGAGGAACACTCATTTGAATTGTGATAAGTAGAAAATTCTTGAGAAGTATGAATAGAGTTTATTTCAGTCCTTAAAGAAGATATTATCTCAAGTCTAATGCCTATAGTAAAAGAAGAAGATCTAATCCAAAAAGAAGTTGATACAACTTTAGAAGATACCAAAGGAAAATGAGTAGTTATTTCATTAGCAAGCACTCTACCTGCTTTGTCACAAATGGCTTAAGTAACAAAGATGGCTTTGTTTGCAAAGCAAGAATACCATCATTTGAGCTACTTTGAATGTTTATTAAACATTTGAAGCATAAGTATGGAGGTTTTAGACATGATCAAATGCAATATATTTAAGAATTTTGACATTAAAAATAAATAAATAAAAAATAAAGTAAAATAAATACTTTATGTATCATATATGATTGTTTGGCTTAATTTGCAATAGAATCCAAAGATGTGTTTGCTGAGAATTATTTTATCAAGATCTTATTTAAGATTGATAAAAGACTCTTAGATTTAGCTTCATCAAAAATTATTCTCTACTATGACAACAAGGTAACATTGGCACAAGTATTTACTAAAGTTAAGAAATGCAATAGGGCACTTTGTCACCATGATGCTATTGCCATTATAACTAGGATGATGGATGTGTCTAGGCCCAAACAGGTTGCAATTATTATAAGTAACTTGGCAAAAACTCAACTTGAAAGGACTATGTATTGTTGGAGGTGTAGTGAATCAGGTCACACCAAAAATGATCGCAATTGTCTTAAGAAGAAGAAGGAATTACATATGGAGAAGCCTAAGCCAAAAGCAAAAATGGCCAAGTTAAAAAATAAGTCTTAAAAATAAATAAATAAATAAATAAATAAAAATGAAGTGTATTCATTATGGTAAACTTAACCATAACAAAGATAATTTCTTTATATCACATCTACACAAGTAGTTTGCTTTGGATAAAGAAAAATCTTTAGAAGCTAAAATTGCCAAGTTAGAGAAGAGATTCAATAAGGTGGCCTTACTAAGTCAAGTCATTGGATTTCATGTGAATTCTAGAAATAAAATAAATTCTTCTTTGATAGAAAATTATTTGTTTAGTACATTAGGTAAAATGGTAGTTATAATTGATATATATGTCCAAATAAAAACTCATAATATAGCACTAATAAGAAATGAAGTACAAGAAATTTTATTTAGTCATCCAAGCAATTAAGGAGATCCTAATACTTATGTTTAATTGCCTTTATTATTTGGCCTTGCAAATATTAGTTTTGTGGCAAGGCCTTCTAATTCAACTTTAACATAAGATGGAAATATTAATATTAAAGATGCAACACATATTTTGACTTACAAGGCATTGAACATGCTTATGTTTTCAACTATTGAATTGTTGGCTCTAGGATTTAAACCAGTAGGAATCTTTCAATTAGTCTGTAAATGTTGGAAGGCAAAGTGCCTACACCATCCTTATAAGTGGCTTAAGCAATCACAAAGCCTTAAAAAGAAGAGAATTTGGCTAAGTTGTAAGCAAAGCTTGCAATTGAAACTATTACCATATTTGATGAAGGTAACGTGAAGAAAACAAACATAACTCTTTTAAGTGATATAGTTGATAGTGAGGTGCCATTCACTTTTGTTTGACATTGCGGCTAGACCTGCTCGGGAATGTTGAAACTTGCGACCAGATATGGTTAGTTAATAACAATGTTAAAGCCTTGCAGGGGCTTTAAGAACGCCATTTTGAAAGAATGCCTTCCATATAAACCAGTTAGAAATGCTCTCATTAAATTTCTGCCAAGGAAATGTGTGGGAGCGAAGGACCCTGAAGATCTAACAAAGGTCGTCCAAGCTTCAGGCATTAACCCAACTCTGGACAGGTTGGAATATGTTCTTATTAAAGTGTTGTTGTTGCACGTGTCATGGATGCGGGTAAAGGTCACGGACATTGTTAGATCCATGGATGTAATCTTCTCGTCTTGACCACCGTCACCGCTGCACCAGGAATATACTAAAGCACTTTTGCGTGAGTGAGGATTTGGCCAGGAAATACTAGTATTTTGGTTGTTTTTCTGGTATCAACTTGTCGTTGTAAGACTGGAAAATCTCTGTTTCCATCGATCAGGATTAACTTATGCCTTGAAAAGCAATTGTAAGTTTACACCCACAGATTATCCTTGATTACTCTGGATTTTCTGCATGACTTTTGGTATTTCGTTGATCGCCGTAGAAATTTTTTTCCTGAAAGACGTAACAAATCCAGAGAGCAACCGAAGCTATGTTCTGAACCGTAGTATCCGCCTCGATTCAAGAGCTACAATCAACTATGCCCGTTGAAGCACACGGCGTGAATGTTCTCTCTATTAAATGGACGAGGGTCTTTCTCCTTTCTGAATCCAGGTTACCGTCTGTGATTCATGCATGTGACCGCTGGTGAAAACGTGGAGGGGCTACCCTTTTAAATTCTGCAGAGATAGTAAGCCGCTGTTCCGGAAGTTGCTACAATATGTTGTTCCCTTCGAGCTTTCACATGGCTTACTTAATATTCTCCATAGATTCAACCAGCGCAAGTCGCATATTCACATCTTTCTTCTGTCATTTCATATATTTCTAAAAAACAATTGATCCAAGGGCTGTGATCCGTGCTTCGGTTTTGAGCTGGAAATGATAAAGAATGAACAAAACTGACTTTCTGAGAAAATGCAAACGGCTTTAGAACGAAGTAAGTCGAAGTCGAAGTGGTCTGTGACCCCACCCAGAGCCCCATCATAGAAACTGTTGGCAGCAAGGACGTCACAACCACATCCTCTATCATTTTCTATCCTTATGGACGAGTCCAGAAAACGCAAAAGACTGCTACAAAACTCAGGTGTTGTTGTGTTCTACGTTGTTGTGGACAGAAGCCTTGGTACGGGCTAATCGCAATGCGGTGGCCGCTACACGCCCCACAGAAAGAGGACATCCTCACTTTCTGGCCGGTTATGGATTCCTTGGTTATGTCAACGAAGTATCAAACTCTTGCTTTCATTAGCAAATTTGCTATTCGCAATGTAATCGCGGACTTTCGACCTACACCACGAGGATGGCAGATTTCATCGACTGAAGGCACGATTCACTCTGGGAGTTGTTGCCACCTCCAGTCGAAGGTCAAGTAATTGTTCGCAAACTGCAGTCGACTGATGACCCGTGGTGTATTTGATACCGGGTTCCATTGACCGATTCTGCGAAGAAAACATCAGGGGCTGTTCTAATCAGTTCACCCCCATTCTGTCCTCAACATCTTTGGTTCTGCACTGAACACACAACATGGTGAGTTTTTTGTTCCTCAGATGAACAAGGAGAGGGGGTTTGTTCATTACTAAATGGCCAAAACCAAACAGAAAGCTCGTGTGAGTGCAAGTGGTAGCCGGGTGGTGCTTCGTGACGGCGCCAGGATCCTTCCTGGAGAGAGAGTTCCCATGTCGACCCCACACACAAATTCTGTACGTGGGCCGTGAGTTCCAGAATGACGTCGCAACATCCACATCTGGAACGCCACTTCTTTGCGCACCCATCCCAAAAGTTACCGCAGCATATTCTCATTCTAGCTTGCCAGGCCCCAGATTCCCGCAACCTTATCAAGCAACAATCCAAGAGTTCGGTGATAAACAAATACATCACAACAAAGCCAGGTGGGTTCAACCATGGCATGCCCACTAGGTACGTTCGGCATGATTTTGTATCCTTTTTTATTTTTGTATTTTCTGTGTTCGCAAGTTCTGTATTAAATGAAAATCTCCGAAAATAGGAAACACACTACACATAAAGAAATAAGTAATTATAAAACAAGGTGAATGCACGTATGCAGAATACAGGTTCAAGTAAAGAATGAATGCACATCACAGAGAAAAAGAGGTTTGAGTTGTACAGATGGAACAGAGGGATGGAGGTTCACAGATTCTGTAATGAAGAGAATCATGGTGATGGAGTTAGGACCTTGCAAACTTCTCTGGGTGGAAGGTCGAGCCTGTTTTATTTTTATTTTCATTTTTGTGTGGAAATGGGTAAGAAAGAAAAAACAGATTTTTGGGGTTAATTTGTTAAAATAAAGTTAATCTTCTTTACGGGGGTAAAGCCAATGAAGAGGAGGGCAGGTGGTGTGAGAATTGAATTTTTTTCTACTTCCGACTTTCTTTTTCTGTGAGTAATTGTAACCACATGGGCTGTGTTACTTTTGCCCCACATGAACAAAGCCAGATACCATTTTACAGGGCAAAAGCCTGACTCACATGCGGGAAAAAGTGTTGGCAATGTTGACCATGACAAGATAAGAATGACTACAAACAACTGGAGCGAATTAGAACCTTCCAATTTTGCAAAACAAGGGGCCCATGTTTCCCATTCTCAAGAAAAATAAACAAAACCTGTTCATCATGTGTGGGGTATTGCATTCTTTTTCTTTTTCATTGCAGTATCTTTTTTCTCAAAAGCCAGCCACGACCTGATAAAATTCAACAAAGTTACTGCTGGCATGACCTTCAAGGCATTCCCATTGGGCCATCCTGTGCATTGTAGGGCAAGTTATGTGGGTTCATTGAAGCAAAATTGAGTCTCTTGATGCATACTTAGCAAAGTTTCAGGCATTTGGTGTGCAAATCATGCACACATTGGTGATAAAAACAAGTGGGTGTCTAGTTCAAGGTATTTCGTAACACACAACATCTACATGCTACCTTAGCACTACACATCAAACCCACTGGGTCCAATATAAACCACTTACCCACCATTATGAGAATGTTTACATCTTGTCTTATCCAATTGGCTGACTACACAGTGTGCTGAAATGATTGGTGGAGAGCTAACAGTTGAGCCAGTAGAGAAGAAATTTGGTTGTTTAAATAAAGAAATGGAAGAGATACAATAATCATTTCTGAGCCAGAAACTTGAGAAGATTATTGACAATGTTGCATCCAAATTAAGATGATGTTCCTGCAAATAAAATTGCACAGCATTTCGAGAAACAAAGATTCATCACCCCCTAATATCTAGGATAAATCCATCGGTGGACAGACCATTTTGGGACTCGTAGTTCATCAACAGACAACATAGTTAAGAAAACAAAACGGTGAGGATGTGACCCACGCAAAGTCCCAGATTGTCCAGCGATGTGAATGGTTGGGCGAGTTCTGTGCAGATCAGGTGAACCACAGGAGGAGTTTGAGAGGGCGTCAACTCGTCACTGTCACTCTCAGAAGAACATGAGCTCTTCTGGTCAATATCCACGACCAGCGAAGCACGTGAATGTAATTCTTAAGAGATCGTCCGCGTGAAGCCGCGAATTACAAGTCGGTTCAAATTTGAGTGAAACCAGAGAACTAGATATCAATGTTGCTGGAACTAAACATGTCAAGCAATGTCGGTACACGACAGAGTTATGTCTAGAGTCTAATTCGATGAGTCCGGAACACAAAACACTTCATGTCGCAATTGAGCATCCAATACCAACCTGATTCGATGCAATCGCCTTCCACCTCCATTGACGAGTTTCAGGTCCAACATTCAGCAAAACAGGGAGAAAAATCTACCAAGCTATCAGCGGAAGCACGATGAACTTGAAAGTTCAGTCTATCACTCGGACACCACGGGAGACTTGTCCTCGTGATTTGTCATCGGTCAGCAAGATCGCAAGACGCAAACCAAAGCAGATGATATCACACTTCCCGACCCATATTGCACAGCCTCTACAATGAAGTTCAAAGAAGCTCCCGTGCGGGTGCCAGCTTTGGGTGAACTGAGAAACCCTTGAAGTCCTCACAACATCTCATGAACACGCGCTCCATAAGCTTTGGGTACATCATATATTTCCAACAGTACCATGAATGAGTGGACAGCAGAGAAAGGTCGACAAGGATTTAGCAAGAGAGAATAATATCATGAGAATAAATTAATGGAGAGAGTAATCCGGCTACCACATTACGATGTAGATACGAAGCACATATTCACGGTATGATATTTAACTCAACATTGTGCTACGCTGATGCTGCTACATCACCACGTCGGTCACACACATCTCCACAACGTCGTGGAAGTGAGGGCTCTGATATATTGATCGACTTCGATGCCAATGCTTGCTACGGAATCGATCACAATGAATTCCAGGCTACTGCTACGTCTCTCTTACGCGATTCAATGTAACTAATCTAGAAATTATACCAGACTATTTTAATAGGAGTGGTTTCCACAACAACTCCTGTTAGTGTACTAATGCTACACTGGAGCCAGTGAGATCAACGCTCACCTCATGGTACTTTACAGACAGAAGTCGATGTCGTAAGCTGGCCGAGCCGTAAGGCAGCGGCGGGTTTCGATCAAACACGAACCCTGACTTGAGAGCCATGGAATCTCTGGTCAGCAATCTACGCTTCATCCAGATTTTCTTGGAAAGGAATGATAACCAAGTGTCTTATAGCGGATCAAATCGATAAACTTACAAGGCCTCGAGGAACCCCTGTTCGGCAACTCTGGAATGCGTAACAGCTTGGCAGATTGAGAGAGCTCAAGAAGAAACAGCTAGTTGATGTCTCGTGTACGAAATTCTGAGCATTGACAAGCACAGAACTTGTACTTAATCACATGAAAGTAAGAAGTGTACATCAGAATCGATCGACGTCGATTTGAGGACAATGAATAGATGGATCTACTTGGCCAAGGATAGGTAGGCGTTATGTAGGCTTCTTTCCCATGGTGTGCTTGTTGTTGTGCATCCAGACCTTCAAGACATGCCGCTTGATGCCCGCCGTGGCACAGAACTCCTGGACGGAAGCTTCGTCGTGTTTCTGGATGCGCCACCCGACCTTCTCCGCAAATGCACACATCTGATCCTTCTGCTCATTCGTGAATTTCGTCCGGAACCGTTTCTTGATCGCGGAGGGCGACCTCATGGACATCATCATGCCACCGCCACTATTTCCCAGGCCATCGTCTTGCTCGTCACTGTCTGTGGGACCACCAGTGCTCAATGCCGCCATCGTCAACGGTGTCATTACACCAGCGCTTGGCGGTAGAGCCAGAGTGGCCATTGGGGTGGACGGTATGGTCCCGCCAGGTGGGTGCTGGGATGTGATCACTGCCGCACCTAGTTGTACACCAGGCTTTTGTTTGCGCTTGCACTCGCACAGAACCTCGCCTTCAACTTCTCGACGATGGAAGTTGCGGTGGCAGTCGCAGGCCGCGCAACGGAGCGCGTCCACGGTACCCTCTTCGCCACCGGGCATGAACTCCCCACAACCGTCAAGAGCATGGCCGCCAATGCTGGCCGCATGGTTCTTCTGGCACTCTCGATACCGAACGGTACCCTTCTTCACATTCGACGGCTTTGTGGACGCCGACTCATTACCAGCGGCTGCTCCCTGAACTGCTTGACGCAAGATCTCACGAGCCTGATCTGCACCTACATGATCGCCCTTGGATGGTACTGACCCTCCGTTGCCGCTGGAAGTGTTCAAGAGCTTCAGCTTCGTAGAACTTGGTATCTCATGATGCAGCTGATGATGTTGGTGGTGCTGCTGAAGCGGTGGTGGAGCGGAATGAAAGTTGGATACGGCCAGCGGCTGCGGCATCAGCAAAGGAAGGGGTGCTGGCAGCGGTGAGAGTGGCTGGGGTTGCTGCTGCTGCTGCGTTTGATGCGAACTTTTCTGTTGCTGTTGTGGATCAGTACCCTCACGGCCAGTCCCCAAATCCATCGCACTAAGACCTCCACTCTCCTCCGCCGTTTCGGCTTCCTATTTCTCTCAATACCACATGACCTCGCTCCTCTTGCACACTTTCCCAAACCGTCCGATGCTTCCAGTTGCAGTTGTTACTGCGAATATATGAGCTGACCATACCCCTCTTTCGGACCGTCTAGGCTTTCCCCGAGGCTGCTGCCTCTCAGGCCACTTTTCAACTCTTTCTCTACTCTACTGGCGCTCGCACTAAAACCCCAAACTCGTTGCTCCTTTCCAAGTGCACCCTCTCTGGTTGCTCTTCCTCACTCACGAGAAGCTGTCGGAGAAAATACACACTGATTGTGAACGTTTCGAAGAGAATTGAAGTAGCGCTGTACACTTGCACAGTGTTCAAGAATACTCCCAGTGATACAAGTGCTCTAGATCCTTTCCACTCGGAACTGACTATCTCACTTTGTGCTCAAAATGTTCATAATCTGGAGGTAGAGTCCCAAGAGGACTTTTCATTCTAAGCACGAAGCTTTCCAACAAGGGTAAGGATTCAGAAACACTTGAATTACTCTCTCGAGTTCGAACTGGAAATGAAGATAAGAAGGAGCAAGAAGGGTGTTAGACAGTTTGACTCAACCTGTCAAAGCAAGCATTGCGAAAGACAGGCCGAGCTACACCAGGTGCTCACGACAAGTGCCTCGAAAGCTATGTGCAGAGCTCTTCAGACAGAGTCACACCGCACAAGCAGCTAACGACCATTTCCAGGAACCAGAAAAACTGGTATCAGGAAGATAAGTGCGCATTTATATGAAGGCCTTTCCACATACAAACACACACACACAAAATAAATAAATAAATAAAATTAAAAAAATAAAAATCCCTCCCTAACTCTAGTCCACTCTCGCACTCTCAATCACAATCATTCGCGAAAAAACAATATCGTCTTTTAAAGAGCAGGCTAAAAACAAAATCTGAACAGTTGCAGAAGCAGAGGACTGTGTGGAGGCGTGTTTTCGCTCTCTATCACCCTCACCCACACTCTTGCACTGAGCATTTACTTCTAACTCACGACCAGGCATGCATCAATGAACCCACCCTTCCACTTCAGACAGAATCTAGGAATCATCAGAGCTCTTCAAAGTCCACCCCTTCCCAACCAGAGGTGTCCCGACCGGAACCTGGATCCGAATACAAGCGTCGGGAGGGAGGATGGGAAAGTTTGCGCAAGGGGGGGATAGGATGGTAAAGTCATTACCGTGAAATCCCACCTCATATTGCCACTACATCACAAAGGGTATTATACAGGTTAACTACAAAAACAACGCGGCTCTTTACCAAAGAAACCACTTGACTTGCAGACAGAGTATTATACTCTACCTCCTATATGAGTCCATCTCCATCCCCCACAGCAATACTATGCTGATTGAATGCCAAGCAAGCGGTCAGAGGTGCAAAGCAAATCAAACCCGGCCAGGCGAGCAGGAACCCAATTTCTGGTCCGCGGTGGATGGCTCCTCCCCTCCCTCCCTCCTCCCGTGCTTGATCAACCGATCGTCACGTCAGATTGTGCTAATTGCCCCCCACAAAACTCACATCAAGCATAACACACGCCCCTAACTGAAAAAGGTGAAAGCTACAATCACTGCTTCAAACGACGACAACGACGACGATAACAACGTCTAGCGACGCGTACACAACCCGTTTCCTTTTTTGCTACCTGTCACTCCTTCGTCAGTAGCGCATTATCACCCGGCCTCAGAAATTGATCATTCCCGACCACAATCCCAGCGAGGGAGGGAGTGACAGACAGACGTGGTATCCAAAAGCCAAGCATAGCGTTCAAATATTTTTCTCGTGACTCGCCAGCCGGGGGGGGGTCCCTAGAGGCAGAAAACTTGGCCAACCTTCTTCACAGTCAAACCACTTCGTGCCTCATCACTAAGCCAATTTCGAGGAACTTGCTCTAAGAACCTTCAATCGACGGATGATGACCATGGGCGACCCCAGAAAAGGCGCCGCACCTATTCCCCGGTGGGCGTATTGGACACCAGGAATTGGTGCGCCCGAAACTGGGGACCTTTTCGGGATACAGGTTATGAAGGCTGGAACGGGACAGACCTGGACAGACACTCAGAGCGACGTCGACGACGACGACGACAACGACTATGGATGCAACTGGAAAACCAACTCCACCTCCTCCTCCTGATGATGCTGCTTTTGCACTGGAATTTGAGTGGCAATCTTCCTTCCTTCCTTAAATTCGCATCCACGCCCCTACAATCCATCGTACCAATACCTTCTTCTTTGTCCCCGTTTTAGTAAAATCTTCCCTCGCATGCTCGTCGCAGGGAATAACCTCCCTCCGCGCTTGCCGGCCACAGCCTCCTCGCAACTCCATCGCTGTACAAATCTGGATGCTACTCCAGTATTATTATTGCACCCGTTCTAGACTGGGGGGCCCGGTGCAGCTTTGCATGGGGAGGGGCGGGACGGGACGGGTCGCCCGACCCGGGTAATGAGAGGATGAAGGAAAGGAAAGGAAAGGGCCTGTACCTCTGACAGCCTGTGACGCTGTGGACTGGTGACTGGAGCCAGCAGGTGCACCATCCTATGGGAACGTGTTCTCCTCGACTTGGTTCCACAAGTTTGTGGTTAAAGAGCCAAGAATCCATTGGAAGGATGCCCCCCCATAACCACAGTCCACTGCATGCAAGTTGTGATTAGTAGGAATGATGGGTGCTCCTAATTCTTCTCTATACACCCCCCCCTTTTCCTATTGCTAGTGGGGCTGATTGCAAGTAGCAAAAAAGTGGGGGTTAGCTTGGTAGTGGGTGCCCATGATGGGTGTGTGCCCATTCAGCCTTGAAGGCTTTGACACCCTCAAGGCCTGTTTTTGGCAGTGTTGTGAGATTTAAAGAAAGCCATCACTCCTAAAAAATTAATCATGTCATGTTAACCACTTTTTAGTGTCAAGCTGTGGAAAAAGGTTGGATTATATGAATTGCTGAGTTGCAAAAAGATGAAGAAAATGAATAAAAACAGCAGCATACATTGGTAAAAAGAAAGCACCAGGCTGCAGCTGAACATATTTTACCCACGTGAAAGAAAGATGTAGTGAGTAAATGAAATAGCTGAATGGATGGATGGATGGATGTGTTATTGATGAGTAAATGAATGATTTCTTTCCTCACTCAATTGGCCATCACTACAGGCCTGTCTTCCAGTTTCATTATTTATCCCCCTTACCCCACCCCCTCTAAAGTGTGAAATATGTTTGACAGCTTACTTTCATTCTTAACTCACTTGTGACACCCATCATGGGCATGGATGCTGACCCTCTGCAACCCAGTACTTCTGAGAGTATTGAGTTAGGTAAAGTCCAATAAGTTGGGATTAATGAAACAAAAACTTAAAGAGCAGGTCCTTATCCATGAGTTGTCTGATGTCCCTTTCAGTCTGCTGGGTATTACCCCCCCCCCTGCCTCCTCCCTTTTTTTTTCTTTTTTTTTCCAGTAACTATTCTTTCTTCAAAAAAAAAAAAACAAACAAACAAACAAACACAAAACAAAACAAAAAAAAACACAAAAATAAAAACAGAGGAAAAAAAACTGCCCCTCTGGGCAGTGCACATTCTAAGCACTCATTGAATGCAGTTGATCACATCCTGCAATCAATGGAGCTGGCTGATACTCTATCATTATATAAATGTATATATAGTATTTAGTTATTTATTTATTCGTTTTTCTCTAATGCAAGTACCAAGCAAGACAAAAGATACATTATGGGTAGTGACCATGGCCACTCATTCAACACACATGTGATTCATCAACACAAAGGATAACCCCCCCCCCCCACAATGCCACAGGTTCTAGCCTTGGTACCTGTGAGAAGTTTGAGCTCCCATTCTACACACAAAACAATTAAAAAAAACTCTACTAGCAAATCTTCATCTCAATATCAAAGTAAATGATGTGCTTTTTGTAAGTATGCAGGACAAGACATCACCTGAGAGGAACCAAAATTGGAAGGGAGCATAGGCTGTGAAAACAACAATACAGATAGTATGCAAGCACTACAATCTGGAGCATCCAACATTAAGCAGAGCTGGGCATTCCTGTCTGAAAGGTGCTTGCCTCAAAGTCCTATTTAAATTAGGGCTTAGCTTCTGTCCAAGCTATTGGTCTAGCTCTCATTGGTTACCTCAACAAAACACAGGGATGACTGAAATGGAAGTGAAAGGAGTGGAATGGACTGACTTGCAATACTTTCAACTGCTTGCTTATTTGAATTGTGGAAGTTAATTTAATCCACCTAGACCTTCTTGGCACTGCTTGTACACTAAGGGGATCATTCCAATGAAGGATGTGATGGTGGTAGGATAAGTATGTGTAAAAAAAGATAATTTGCTTGAGGCTACAGTCATAGGGCAAGTGGTGGGAAGGGGAGCCTATGGGTGTGGAGAGCAAGTGGGTTACATGTGGGGTTGCCATGCCATCATAGCCCTGCTCTCTCTCTCTCTCTCTCTCTCTCTCTCTCTCGCTCTCCAGTTCCCTTCAACCCCAGAGATCCATTTGACTTATGACAGACACACTGGCACCCTGCATTATTAGGTTAAGAATGTCTGAATGCTGTTTCTTTCCCTCTCACTCTATCTCTCTGGAGCCTGCCTTTTGCTTAATGGCACTTTCTGAAGTCAGAACCATGTAAGTTGTGTGTATTCTCATGGGTGAACTGGGCTCCCCCTTTGCAGTTTAAATTAGTTTTTATCATTGTTGGAAATAGATAAGAACAAAATGAAAAAATGGAAGAAAAAAAAGAAGGTGGTCTGAATCAGTCTAAAATGCTTTGGTTATGAGCCTGGCATGATATATATTTTTTCTTTCTTCCTTTTTTTTTTTTTTTTTTTTTTTTGCTCAATTTGTCAACAGTCCTGCAGTAGAAAACCAAGCTCTACTGCACAATTCCAGTCTTTGATTATTTTTGCTGAATGGGTTGTTGCATTGAAACTTGTAGAATTCACAAGATCAAAACTGTTAAAACAAAAGGATGAATGCCACTTGTGATGTGATGACTGCACATGAACCTCTCTAATGTTTAGTACCAACTTCTTGAAACAAGGTTATTCTCACATAAAATATATAAAAACATGTATTGGAGTAGCCATAATATCATAAGTGTTGTACTGGAGTACAATCTTAACTTTAGAATTGTAAATTGGGACTTATTGCTGTGGAGTTTCATCTCCAAAATTATATATATATATATATATTATTATTATTACTTCATTCATTACACGTCTACAAAATTGTGATTTGGATTCAATTGACATTTAAGATACCTGAACTCAAGGTTTGAGAAGAAATCTACATGCAAAGTGTGGAGTCACTCCTCAAACAGATTATATGACTAAGTTTTATAGTTTTTTAATATAACAACAATCATATTATCATGTCATTGCAAATTAATTTGTGTTTCTAGTGGGGCTGAAAATAGACCCTATGAACTGAGCTAATAACAACAGTGCAGACTTTCAGGAGGACCTTCTCATTTCACTAGAATTCTAGATAAAATAAAAGGAAATAAAATGCACACTCACACACATTCATCTCCACTTCAATATCATTTGCCAAAATGGGATTACCATTGACAATTTTTGCCCTTGGGATTTTTTTCTTATTTTTATCTTGAATACAATCATTTGGCATTCTTATAATGTTGTAAAAGGGTCAGCTCTTCTTTTTCTCCTCCTATCTTTCTTAATTTTCTTCCTTTCTTCTCCTTCTTCTTCTTCTTCAGAAAGTCCCTCCCCCCCTTTGGTACATGAGATCCTAACCTTCTCTCAGGCATGCTCTCCTTCAATGCCAAACCACACTCAAGTGTAACTACTTGAACATGGGGTCATGACATGAAATGAATGAATTGAGGTTGAATTAAAACAACTAACTTCCTCTTTGCTTGGTTTGCCAGAAAGGCAGTGGCTGGCAACCCACTTGAATGGGAACAAAAAGGATAGGCAGGGAGGGAGGGGCAAGCCATGGACCTGTCTCATCTCATCTCCCCTTCCCTTCCCCCAGTGGCTAAACAGCATCTAGAGCTCCCATTTCCCTAATTGCATAGGAAACCATGCTTTAAGCAATCCAAATTAGGATCACACTCAACCTCTTTTCCCCACTAACCAATAAAGCCAGTTGACTTTCACAGCAAACACTTCCAATCACCACCATCATGGACACCACTGTAGCCCACAATTCCAGTGGTACATGGGGGGTCTGTCTGTCTGGGTGGGTTTGTGTAGCTTCTCCTTGCAAAATTCAAATTCCCCATTCTATTTAGTGACTAAAATTGTACTATGATAATAAAGGAGTGCTTTTCATACCTTGAGACAAGAATCTGGTTAGAGGTATCCGGAGACAAATATTCCATGTGACACATCAAGTAGAATGTGAAACCAAGCTCATTCTTCCAATCTTGTGTTGGTGAGTGTAAAAGCCAATTTTGGTATTCAAAATTGAAGAATGTCAAACTAGCTATGGTGTGGGGTATTCTTCAACTGGATTACAACCTCTTACCATGTGTCTTGTCTGACTATTGGTCATTAGGTTGATCAAAAGAAGAGGGCAAGAGAGGGTGGCAGTTCCCCAAAGATTGACCATTGTAGCATGTAAGTTTCTTAAGCAGCGAGCAGGCCTGTGAAGCAAGATTTCTCATCTGCCAAAAGATCACACTCTGCCCCCAGCAAAGCCTGGGCCTGATGCCAAAACCATCCCCAGTAAACTCTTGGAGAATGGTGGTTAAGCTGGCATGCATTGAAGGGTTCCCAGAATCTATGCCTCAGAGATAGAGTTCCCAGATGAGGATGAGAAGAGGCTTACAGGCATTCAGAAATTGAAGAAGCCAACGCTCTACAGGACTTCAGAGCAACCAACACTGCATGCTTCCTATTGATTACCACTAATCATACAGTGTATATAGGAAACATACAAAGACAGTAAATCAAAAGGAGATTTTTGTCAATCTGACAGCTTCAAGTTAGTGCCACCGCTTCTGACTTTTAGAGTGCCTTAGGTCAGCAGCATGGCCACCTGACCCCAATGAAGTATCTGCAGGTCAATGCCCACTGGTAAGCTCCTTCTTTATCTTTTATAGGGCATGGGGGTTATCACTAATGTAACCAGTTGGAGGAAGAAATAAGCCTGTGCTGATGGTGAGATCACTTTTTTATTTTCTTGTTGTTTTTGTTTTTGCTATTTGTTTGTTTTTCTCTTGCCACTAGAATGTCAGGATTTGTGTGCAGAGTTTGGTGATTGTCACTAAGTCACCCACCAGCAGAAGTACAACCAACATGCACCAGGTAACAAGCAAGTGAAAACTAAGGGAAGACATTACCCCCCCCTCAAAATTCCCATTTTCTAAAAACAGGTTTTCCACACTCGTGCCCATGATTGCTCTAACTTCTAGAACCATACCTACTTCCCCACAAACCGCGAAAAGAAAAAAAACAGAAAACTCCCATGAGGCTCTGCTTGCCTCAAACTAAAACCACAGCCAACATGCTCAACGCTCCCGCCTGGCAGTGTCACAGGCGGCTCACAAGGGGGCGGGGAGGGGTCAGCGCATAGAGAGGAGCGAGACCCAGCCAGGCTGCCAGGCAGCACTGGCAAAGGAGTGAGTGAGTGAGTGAGTGAGTGACTCCCCGTCACGCATTCCCATGTCCAGGAAGGAGAGCTACAGCCAATTTGCACAACAAGGCTCATCCATCGCTGAGCTGCAGCGATGGATAGATGATGAAGATGAAGATGCTGGGTACCGGTGCTGCAGCCTTGCACAGGAGAGAGAGGAAGGAAGATTAGGCCAATATCCCCCAGTAGGGCTGGACTGGGGTCAAACAGCAGGCAGGCAGGCAGGCAAATGATGCACCAGAGGAGAGAGAGGAGGGAGGAGACAGGGGGGACAGTAGTAGTTGCAGCAGGGGCCCCCGCTTCGTAGGGTCAACTCTTAGGGTTTGCAGGGCAGGGAAGGGAGGGAGATAGTAGTAATAGTGATAATGAGGAGAGCGAGATAGTGAGTGAGTGAGTTACTAGTAGTATTAGTTCCAGTACTAGTAAGGAGCACCAGCAGGAATGGCCCCCACCATTGCCCCAGCCAGCCAGCTAGCCAGCCCTCACTCCCTCACACACACACTCTCTCTCTCTGTAATCGTGGGGGTAACATGGCCCCTCTTTCCCCACACCCCCCCCCCCTCTCTGCCTGGCTCTCTCTTAACGTGCGCTTAATCATGAGGCTGCAAGGCCAGGCAGTTTACCTCGCCCACTGTAAAGAAGTGAAGAAGGAAGTACGACGTGGGGCCGAGGAGGAGGAGAGGAGACTCATTGCAGCAACGAAGAGGGAGAGGAGAGGGGGAAGGGAGAGAGGGAGAGGGAGAGAGGGAGAGGGAGAGAGGGAGAGGGAGAGAGGGAGAGGGGCAGAAAGCAAGCAAGCAAGCAGTGGGGCCCACCCTCCCCTTCCCCAGTACAATGTGAGGGGGAGAGAGACTGCTTGTGCTCACTGAATATTTAAAATAAATAATGATACTCACAATAATAATGGTGAGTTAGGGAGTGTGAGTTAGGGGAGTGAGTTAAATATAGCAGAGTCAACTGCCTCACTCTCTCAATCTCTGTCCGACCTGGGGCAACTGCTGCCTTGCCATTCCCCAATGCACTCACTCACTGCGAGATAGCCTTGCCAGAATAGAAATAAAATTGAGTAGTATTGAATAGAATAGAGTAGATAATAATAGAATTGAATAATATTGAATAGAACATAATAGAGAATAATAGAATAGCTGTGCGACTCAGCAGCATCAGCAGCACTAACAACTCACACTTACTTACTGTCCTCCTCACTGAGGCCCCTCTTTGTATCTACTACGACTACTACTATTGCGATCTTGTTTGTTACCCATGTTTTGAGATGGTAATATTGGATGTAAAAAGTATGAAAAAGTGAAAGTGGATGCTGATGATGATCATCATCTAGAACAAAATGATATATATATATATATATATATATTCACCATCAAGTGCAACACAACTGGAGTCAATGTTGCTGCATGAGGAGTGCACATATATTTTTCCTTTTAAAAATACTATAAAATATGATTTTCTTAGTTGTGTGTGTGTGTGTATATATATATATATATATATATCAACATATACATACATTTATTTTGAAGCCTGTTTAATAATTTCTATTTTGCAAGAATTTTTATTCAACAAAAGTTAGCATTTTAATCAATGAAATAAAATAAAAATTGGCCAATAAGAAAGCTTGTTTGTAGCCCTTTATAATTTTTTGAATATGTGACCACTTTCGTTTAGAAACACATTTACAAAATGCACCTTAAATCCAAAAGTAATTAGAAATTAGCACAATGCCAAAGAAGCATTAAATACTAGAGCACATAAAATTAATAAAGTCAATTATTTGATATTTTATTTTGTAATTAAAAATATTTGGTAAAAATATTATTCACATAGACAAATGCCTTAATATGTGTCAACAAAGCACAAAGACTAACTTTTCTTACATTCTAAGGAATAAAAGAAAGATATAATTTGGCACTTCATGATTTTATATTACTTTAATTGAGATCCTCAACATCATTTTTTTATTCATAGTATCCAGTAGAGATTCAATCATGGTCTTTTCAGGTGATATTTCATTTGTGATGAGATCTTAAAGTATCTTATGATATTTCAAAATACTACTGGATACTTCAATAAATCATCCACCTTATGTGGTGGATGATTTTGAAATCAAAATATCAAAAGAGAGACAAGTGAAATATCAAAAACTATGTCACTCACCTCAATTCTCTTTCTTCTTTGACTCCATACCATATTGCAATCTTATCATGTCTTTGTGCTCCAAAAGAACAACAAACCCTAATTCTTTTTAACTCCATATTATAGTGCAACCTCACCATGCCTCATTACTCCAAAAAAGATAATAAATCCTCTGAGACTTAGAAATGTTGATCACTTTCGTAGTTGATAAAAAATTTGATGAATTTTTTGAAGAACAATGCCAAGAAGTTGACAATAAGTTTTATAAACTTTTTAAAAATTTCATGATAAAAGAAAAAATTTAAGTTGTTCATATTGTAATTAATAACTCTTATTTAATATTAATTTAAAATCCTATATCCAAATTACAAGATTGAATTTTGAATTATTTTATGAATGAGCCTAATGTCCACTTTTGCCAAACTACCAAAATATTGCAAGAAGGCTTTTTGATGGTACTTTAAGTCATCTAAGACTACTTTGTTTTTAAAAACAATAGCCATTACTTATAAACTGATATTGCTTGGTAATTGGTTATAGCATCAGAGAGTCTTGGATCAAATTGGAATAGAACTAGCATTAGAAGTTTGAGAAGGGCATGCGGTGTTGGTAACAATACAATATATCTTTCTACAAATCAAATAATTCAACTATTTTTTCACTCAAACATCAATATTTATAATAGCCAAGTACTACATGAAGGCTTTAAATTAGTCAATCTTTTAAAATACTTGAATTTAAATATTGCATTGGATTTACTAATGAGATACAATTTTACTTAAGTTAGTGTCATGAACATACTCATATAAGCCTGTAATTACATATATAAATAAGTAGAAGTAAGTAAAAGTAGATAAAAGTAAGTTAATTCTATTGTATTTGATATGAAAGCTTCCTAGAAGCTTCATAGATGCTACTTTTGAATCTTTAAAGACAACGTTTGTTTATGCACCAATCTTGTATCATGTTGATTTTTCCAAAGTGTTCTTTATGGAAACAGATGCATCAGACTTTACTCTAGGTGCGGTTTTTTCACAAATGGGAACAGATGACAAACTTCATCTAGTAGCCTTTCATTTAAGAAAATTCTCAGCAACAGAAATCAATTATGAGATCCATGACAAAGAACTTCTTGCAATTGTGGATTCTTTTCAAGAATGGCATCATTATCTAGAAGGTGCTTCCAGTCCAGTCAACATATATACAGATTACAAAAACCTCGAGTATTTTATATCAGCATGCGTATTAAATCATCGTCAAGCTCGTTGGAGCATGTCTTTATCAAGATTCGAGTTCATCATCACTTATCGACCATGAAAACTATAAGGTTTGTCCGATGCTTTGTCTAGACGTTCTTATCTTACACCAAAAGAAGGAGATGCAGCTTTTGAGCAACAATGAATGATTCTCTTGAAGCCAGAGCAATTTCATCTTCGAGTAATAAAATCAATATTGATTGATGATTTAACTTTTGTCAAGCAAGTCCAGTTAAGTATGTCTTCAGACCTTCTTGTTCATGATATTGAAAATAATTCTTCTAAATCTCATGATCCTTCTAAATTTGAGTTTAAGAACAACCAACTCTATTATGAAGGATGCCTATATGTTCCAAAAGGAGAAGCATGTTTACGTGTTCTTCAAGCTCATCACGACTTTCCAGCAACGTGACGTTTTGGATACAATAAGACTTTGGAGCTGATATCTAGGGATTTTTGGTGGCCTCAAATGTGGAAGACAATCAAAGATTTTTTACGATCATGTGATGTTTACTCAAGATCAAAAACTCCTCGTCATCGACCTTTTAGACTTCTTCAACCATTACCCATTCCAGAACGACCATGGTCTTTTATTTCTATGGACTTCATCACGGATCTTCCAATCTCAGATTCTTATGACTCTATATTCGTGATAGTAGATCGTCTTACCAAGATGGCACATTTTGTACCATGTACAAAATCTATCACAAGTGAAGAAACAGCTAAGCTCTTTCTTGACAATATCTATCGCTATTATGGATTACCCAAGGATATTATATTAGATAGGGGAACTCAATTTATATCAAGATTTTGGCGGACTCTTTTTAAGATTCTAAAAGTAGATATAAAACTATCTTTAGCATTCCATCCTCAAATTGATGGACAAACAGAGCGTGTTAATCAAGTTTTGGAGCAATATTTAAGATGTATCATTAACTACTAACAAGATGATTGGACAACTCTTTTGCCATTGGCAGAGTTTGCTTACAATAACACGGTACATTCTTCTATAAAATAAACACCTTTCTTTACTAATTATGGTTATCATCCATGACTTGATACTTTTGACTTTTCAAAAGTTGATAATCCTGCTGCAAAAGATTTGGCGATTCATTTGTCAGAGCTACATGCAACGATGAAGGCCCAGTTAAAAAAGGCTCAAGAACAACAATAGGTTAATGCAGATGTCTATCAAAAGAAACAACCACCATTCCACTTGGGTAATAAGGTATGGCTACTTTATCGCAATATCAAGACCACTTGTCTTTGTGACAAGTTGGACTATTGAAGGCTGGGACCATTTTCTATTTCTTCACAAATCAATCCAGTTGCATATCATTTACATCTACCGGAGTCAATGAAAATCCATCTAGTATTCCACCTGTCTCTTCTTGAACCATACAAGATAGTGGACATACTAAGAAGATGACAAGCTCGACCTCCTCCTATAGAAGTGGACAATAATGAAGAGTTTGAAGTGGAAGAAGTCTTAGATTCAAGACAACGCCGAAATAAATTAGAATATCTTGTCCATTGGTGCGGATATGATAGTAGTGAATGCACATGGGAGCCAGTAAAGAATCTTGCAAATGCAACAAAGGTAATAGAGGCTTTTTATCGACAACATCCATCAAAATCAAGATGAAAATCTTCTTTATAAAAGAAACAAGATCTAGGTAAGATAACATTCTACTTTCAATCCTTGTTTGTAGCTTCTTTGTAGTTATGATACTCAAGAGATGGAGAACCAACAATCACCGGATTCGACTTAAGAGCCTTCATTTGTTGAACTATTAGATAAGATATTACGATTGTCATAACCTTCAAGACGACGCAATCGAGATGAAGAAATTCAAGAATGACATGTTCTTCCTCGAATAGATGGCAAAATACAATGCGTTTGGTATCACGATCTTAGAAGGGACTCCCGATGTTTGGTGATTTTACTAGAAGTAGGAACAACTCGTGATAGTATTTCAAATATTTTATTCGAAGGAAGTTATGAAGGCCTCAACAATGATCAAATAATTAGGTGGTCTTTTGTCTTGGTATGGGACACTACCGATGGTTGAAAGGCCCTATCAATCATCTTCGAAGAGAACAAAGATCAGAGTATGTAGCGAATACAATTTGTTGCATCATAGATTTCCTCAAAATATGATTACCGCTCCTTATGGAACTTGTTCCTAGAAAGAGGGGGGGTAATTTTATGGACATACACATGTAAGCCAATAATTACATGTATAAATAGATAGAAGTAAGTAAAAGTAGGTAAAAGTATGTTAATTCTATAGCATTTAGTATGGAAGCTTTTTAGAAGCTTCATAGATGCTACTTTGACTTTATAGGTATCTTTAATTGACTTTTTGGGATTAAAGACGTGGTCAATAAGTTGGCCATGTGCCACACATGTTGTTAGCTTGAAGACCAAGCTAACTATGTGGCGCACACATAGAAAAACGTGCCTTGTAAGTCAAGGCATGTGTCCTACAAAGTCAACACATATTGGAGGTATCATAGAACGTTGCCCCGTAGCCCCTAGTTAGATAGTATATATAGAGAGAAGAATAAAGCCTTCTTCACTCTTGTCAACTCCTTTCTTGCTTCCAGTCTAGTTTGAAGGGTCTCTAGTTTTCTTGTCTTTTGGCAATAGCCATTCCAATTTTTCTTTGAATATACATACTTGTTTATTTATATTTTGTTACCTTTTTTTAAATAAAGGCCGACTTGTCTGAATTGCTTTTTCATCGAGTTCTTATCCTTCACAGTTAGTGCCATAAGAATTACAAAGATATATTCTTTGACAAAGAAAAAGAGGTACTTTGTGAATGTACAAGTTATTTGTGAATTTTCCACCATATCATTGATCTAATCACTATTTAGCCTAGATTTTGTGCAAATGCATCAATATTTAAGAAGATGAAAATATTCAAAAATTCCAAAAAATACTTTGATCTTGAGTAGTACTTGCTAAAAGACTTGGCTTTTAATATGAATCAAACAATTATCCTTGACTATAAGTCTCTAGCTATTAAACTATTAATTAATAAAAAATTTAATTATTATTTGGCTAAAGTAAAAGTTATAAATAAATATTGAATTAGAATCATAAAAGATCAGTGGATTTTGGTTAGTGAAATTTGTATCCAACTTAATCAAAAAATAAAGATGAAATTTATTATAGATTGGATCTTTGCTTGTTATATTTTATATAATATGTTTGTTGATTTGGACAATATATAGATGATTGAATTCATTGAGATTAGCCAAAAGCTATCATAGAATTCTATTGCCAAATCAAAAGAAGCAATTTACTTCAGAAAAAAAGTTGGAGATAAAGTTATGGCATACAATTATATATTAGATATTTTACTAATGCATGATTTAAACTAGAAGATTGCAACTAGGTTTAGGGTTTAGGATCTTAAGCCATTAGGATTTAGTTTTTCTATACATAATATTCTTTGTGTATTGCACAAGTAAAAATAAAAATAAGACTTTTGCTTCTTGCCTCTATTTTTTTCTTTATTGTATTATTGTGAAATGTATTATAAAATCAAGGCTTTTAAAATCTTACACTCAAGGCCTCCAAAATTGTAAAAAATATAACAAATTAAAAAACATAGTAATACAAAATAGTAAAGCTTAGCTCTTCATATATGACCACTATATCTTGTATATTATATATAATTATATTAATATTTTATACTTGAGTTATTTAATGTATAAAGAATCTAAGAATAAGTGCATTAGAAGAGTTGATTTATTATTGGTGATTTTAATATGAAAAAAATATTAATAGTGTAGTAGAATTATAGCATATAGTATACTAGGGTGTTATTTACATGAAGTATTTAGAAGATTATATCAACATTACTCGTCTATGAATTCAAAACCTCATCATATTATAAATAATACTATGTTGATTAATAACTATAAAAGTTATAGAATTCCTCAAAGAAATTGTTGAAGAACTATTACTAGTAAGATTATGCTCATCTTGTGGCTTCTATTTTTTATTTTTATTGATTTTGCAACACATTGTCTCTAAGTATCTTATCTTATCTTATAGATTTTATATGGGATTATGAAATATGAGACACTATGACAAAGTGTAAATACAACCGCTAGTATTTAATAGAAGCAACTACATCATAGGGATGCATTTTTTTTTTTTTTTCTTTAGTTGGAATGAATGGTCATCTAACCAAATTACTTTGCCATTGGTTGAAGCATCTATATTGCAAGAAGGTTCAATGAATAGCAACAATTCTTTGAAATATAATTGTGGTATATGCCAATAACTTCATTGCATAGAGAGGCAATAAATTTTTATGTAATTTGAAAAGGTTGAACTCTAAAGATATATCTTACTTGATCAAATTGTGTTTTCTAATTGTTCAATTTTGGAAAAGTGGAATTTTGTCTTTTAAGGACTTTGTAAGAATCAAAGTCATTTCTTGAATTAAGCAAGTCAGTTTAGACTTAGCCATAATAGAACCATAGGATTATTTTTATTTTTATTTTTGCTGATTTTTGGATTTTATGATAAAAATACATTAAATATTGTAATTTTTTTAAGATTAGCTAATTTATAAGAAATACAATGTACTATTCTAATATTAAAACATCACACTCAAGAGTGTTTCATCTCTCCTTGTTCTTAATTTGTACAATCAAATTTGGGCTAATACAACATGTTTTAGAATTAACAATAGTACATCTTTGTAATATTAACCTTAAAATTTAAACACTATCTTATTTTTTTTCCAAATTCTTCTTTATTTCTAGTTTTTTTTACAAATAAGCCTTTACTCTCTTACTATCTTTCTTTAGTAGAGCCAAATACTCTATCATTATGATTGTTTTCAAAAGTAATGACTTTGCAAATACATTGGTTATTAAGCAATGTTCCTTCAAAGATTTTATTTTGGACTTTTAAAACAAGTGGCTGATTTCTTTTTTTTGAAGTAATGGTGGCGGTCTTGCCAAGAAATGGACATCTTATGGAAGGTAATGCTAATAAAATGAGAAAAAAAAATAAAGAAGAATAATAAATTATGAGCCATCTTTATTCAACTCAGGAGCCATTATTTGCTAATTTATTAGATAATACATTGCAATTATGATAGCCTTCAAGATGAGATAATCAAGATGAAAACCTTCAAAAATAATATATTCTTCTTCAAATAGATGATAAGATACAATGCATTTGGTATCACAACCTTGGAAGAGACTTTTGATATTTGGTGATTTTATTGGAGGTAGAAACAACTCTTAATGGTGCTATGAATATTTTGATTGAAGAAAGTTACAAAAGACTCAATAAAAATTAAATAATAGGATGGTCTCTCTACCTTAGAATAATCAGAGTATGTCGCAAATATAATTTTTTATATTTTGGACTTCTTCAATATGTAATCACCCTTCATTTGAAAAGATAAATAAAGAAGTGCAATAAATTATACTCTTCTTTATACACCTTCTGTGATTCATCAAATTTGTCTTATAATAAAGCCTCTCAAGTGTCCTCAACAATAATTCTTTAAGCAATCAATTAAAGTTGGGCAATAGACTTGGTGAATTGGTCACAAATGTTGATGTTATTTGAATATAACTATAAATATTCAAATAATATAAATATATAGAAGTAGGTAAAAATAAGTTAATTTAATGATATCTTATAGAATAGCTTTATAGACATGATTTCACCTTAATACATATCTATAGGTGATTAATATGTTAAAAACTTAGCCAATAAGTTAGCCATATAATATATCTATTCATAGCTTGTATTACAAACTAACAATGTGGCACATATATAGAAAACTTGCTTTGTAAGTTAAATCATGTGTTTTACAAATCAGATACAAGTTGGAAGTCCTATAGAATATTATTATATAGTTCTTAGATGGATAATATGTATAAAGACAAGAATGAAGTATTCTTTATTCTTATCAATTCTTTTATTTCTTCTAGTCTAGTTTCAAGAGTCTCTAATATTTTAGCCTTTAGCAATAGCCATTTCAATTTCTTATTAAATGTATTTAGTTTCTTATTTTAAGTTTTTCATTTCTCTTTGATTCATTTTTCACTTGTTTATTTATCCTTTTTGAGTTCTTATTCTTAATAGATGTGGAGTCTTACAACTACATTGACAAGATTATATCCATTACTACAATAGATTATTTCTTGCAAAGAAAGGTCATATTAAGCCTCACATCATATAAAACATGCAATCTTTTGAAGAGTTGATAAGTATCATCCAATTTTACAGCTACTATGAGTATATCTTGCTTTCAATCCTTATCAATGCTAACAATATCATGTAGTAATACAACTATATGATAAAAAATTAAAAATAGATATTATTATAGAAAAAACTAGTAAATAGATGTAATAAAAAATAGTAATAAATTATAGAAAGATAGTAAAAAGTTTAGTCTTAATATTGCTTTTTATAGAAAGACCTTCTATTTATTTTGTAGAGGCATAAATAAGCCAAATCAAAGTAAATGAAATAAGAAATTAATATAGACATATTCAAGAGAGAGTTAAGAATAGGTTAAAACAAAACTTACTTAAAATTACCAAAAATTGATACTTGGAGAAGACCACTTGTCAGCATGGATTGAAATCAAATCTCACGGCTTAAAACCACATACCTATGGTAACTCTAGGATTCTATTGTAAATCAAAGAGTTAAATTTAAGAAAATATTTTATAAAATTTTTAGAGCATTAGTTTTGAAAAATTTGAGTTTGTAATAACTTTGTAGGAGCTTTGTAAAGTTAGGGTTGTTTTGAATGATTGGATTTTATAAATAAAATAGATTTTATAAATAAAATAGATTTTATAATTTGGACAATTCCATAAATTTTATAGTAGATCTAAAAGTAAAATTTTGTGAAATTGTGAATAATTTGTGTTAAATGTATATTATAAATTTGAGCTTCATCAAACAATTGGATTAGAGGTTATTAAAGTTTAAGTGGATTAAGATCTCAAAAAATAGATTTTTAGATCTAATAAGATTATCTAAGATTTGCAACAATTTGCTAAATGGATTGAAGTGATTTTTATTTGAGCTAATATTTGACTTGACTTCCAATACTTGTGCAAAATTTGAAAGTAAGGTAATAATTCAATAAGAAATTATTGCTGCTAAAAGATCAACATTAAGGTCAAAGATGAAGACTAGCCAATATTTGAGTGGATTATGACATCTTTTTCCTATTTTATAAGTTTGATTATTTTTAAAAAAATTATACTTATTTTAAATTAAGAAATTGAGAGTTATTTAAAATTACAAGGAAGTTTAATAGTTTATACAATAAATATTGAGGTTCTAAAATTATTCTAGAGTTGAATTGAATTAGTTAGGATTTGATTAAGGTTTGTTTAGAAGTTGATTAAGGATTTAGCTTTATTTATGTTTCTTTTATAATTTCTATATAAATTTAATTAAATTAGATCAATGTTTGTTTATGTTTTTTAAGCTTTAATTTCAATTTATATATGATTTTATTAAAGTTGTTAGGATTTATTATTATAATTTTTTTTAACCTTCTATAGCCAGGTGCTCAACATATTTTTAAGTAAGATTTCACATAATACAACAACACCAATTCCAATTGATATGTCATAAGTGGCCAAAAACATTTCTTTAAAAGTACGAAATTAACTTAGCATGTAGGCAATAGGAAGGTTGAACTTGCCTTTTGATGCCTTGTTCATTTGCGCAACCAACTGTACTAAAGCTCTAGTCTTAATTAGTTGCTTCCCGCATACCTCAATCTTACTAGAACTATATAGCTTTTGAAAATTTGTTAGATCTTTCAACCAACTAACAATTGCAGGATTTTCATTTATTCCAAAATGACCTTTGTCACTTTTTGCAAGAATGAAGAACTTCTTTGAAGGCATAATGAATAGTACAAAAGAGTGAAAAAGATGAATGTAGAATATTAAGTCGACATGTTAAGTGAACTTAATATCACTTGATACATCACCAAAATATCAAGTGATATTTCACAAAATTGAAGATGGTAATAAAGTTTGAACAATAATATTTTGGATTTGATATTTTAAGTGATCTTAGAAATATTAGGTGCTAAATTTTAATTATTGGATTTTATAAAAGTACCAAGTTTGAATCCACCTTATAGTAGTATGAACAAAATTAAGTTTCAAAAAACATATGATACAATATAATTTGATTCAATATGTATTGGAATTAAGAAAAAAAAAAAAACAAAAACAAAAAAAAAAACAAAAAAAACAAAAAAGAAAAAAAAAAATATATATATATATATATATATATTATTATTGGCCAAATAGATAATAAGAGTATTTTAATAAGAAAGTTTTAAAATACAGTAATTTATATGTTATTAATCTTTATAAGTCAAATTTTGGCAAAAAGCTAATGATACCTTGTTTTTATGGAGTTTAAATTTTGCGAGTAGAAAATAAAACTTATAATATCTAAATTATTTTTTGTAACTTGGAATAGGTTTGTTTGAAGAAATAATGTGTTTTGCACAATTTATTATTATGTTTGAACTACTATAACTTTAGATTTATGTAATAAATAACTACAATAAATTAAAGTTATTTTCAATGTCTAAATAATAATAATAATAATAATTTTAGAGAATTTGGTGCAAAACTTGGCATTGATTTATAAAATTAAAAATCCTAAGAATTATGTATATTTCATCTAAAAAGACTATCAATTCTATTGGAGCTCAATATATAAATTAAATAATGCTCAACTTTACAATCAATTTTTATTTCTGTAATGGAATTTTAAAAAATAGAGAATATAAGAATCATATGCCTTTTAGAAACATAAAATCATTTTTTCAAATAATATTAATAAAATAAGTAGAATTTTTTCTATTTTATAAATAAAAATCAAAGTTAACATATTTATTTAAATTTATTTTATACATTGGTGATATAATTTTAGTCTATTAAATTAATCTATAAATAGAAAATTAAAACAGTACACAATCAAACTGTATACAATCAAACTGAAATAAAATAAAATAAACTCATAAAGTCATGAAAGTAGTCATAGGACTCACTCACCACCAAATATAATTGTGCTTTAGAAACTAAATTTTATATTTAATTTTAAAAACCTTATATTAAAGTCCGAAATTTAAAATAAAAGCTATATTATTTTTGTTCATTTGGCATAGGAGGATTGCATCTTTTAAATATAGATAAAATATGTATATATATATATATATATATATATATATGCTATCTTATTGATTCTATTTTTAAAAATAACTAAATTGGTATTAGATTGATTTAGAAAATATCTACAATCTAAAAATATTTGGATCTAAGCAACATATCTATTCAATAAAATTGATAATATGTCTAAAAAGATAAAAACAATAGAAGATCTTTTGTCTTAGAAACTTTTGTTTTGTGGTGAGTATCTCTTGTTACAATTTAAAAAATTTAAAATGATATAAGTATATACAACAAGGTATATTTATGGATAATTTAAATCCAATAAATATTTTTTATTTTTCAAGTGGAATTAGGTATAATAATCACTTTTAGTGGCTCATTTTAACTTATTATAGTATTTCTTTCTTTAAATTCTTAGAATCAAAATTAAAATTAAAGCAAAAAAACCAACACGATTAGCTGCTGTAAATTTAAATTGAACCATGCACAAATGAAATGAAGAAAAAAAATAAAAAAAATAAAAAAAAATAACCAAAAAAAAGGTCAAACGTGCCATCAGATGGCACGTTAGATCTTGTAAATACAATGTTAAAATACAAGATGAATTGAGGTGCCTTTTATTGAGTATCTTTTTCAAATTATACATAACCATTACATTGATTTATTTATATATCCTTCTCTTTAAAGAGACAAATCAATGGATGGATATTCACAATTAAAAAAAATTCCTCTATTTGAAAATAACATGTTTTTGGTAATTTTTAGTTTTACTTTTCTTTTATTGTATAAAACACACATGGGTAGGGGATTGTAGAGTGTGTTATATAGAATGGATGTTCTACTTCAAAAGTTGTGCAAAAGAATTAATAACTGAAGATCACTTTAGGTTGCTAATAATGTTAATTTGATGTGGTAGAGAATTAGTAGTGCTAGTTTACAATTTATGGTAAATACATATATACAAATAGCAGCCAAAGATTTCTTCACTGAAACTAATGCCTAGTTTGGATTTGACTTTGTAATGTTCATAAAATGAAAATCTTATACATTAAACAATATACCATAAAAAAAAAACAAAAAGTTAAGTGCTTATGCTTAAGATCAAATGGCATTCTAATTGGGTGACGAGCTTTTTATACTTATTCAAGTGCATTCAATTTTGATTTAATGTGTATGTTAGAATCTAGACATTCCATGGCCAAAATACCATCTGTTATACAAAGAAAGATCTTTCTATTATCAGGGTCCAATAGATGTTTAGTTCCTAAATAACATATTAATCCTCCTCATCCAATATGTCAATGGTTAAGGTCAAGAAGTGGAATGAGTGCTCTAAAACTTTTTATTTATTTATTTAATTAAATTGATGAGAAAAAAAGAAACAAAGAAAAAAATAAATTATAATATAAATGTCTTACTGAAAATCTTAACACTGTAAAAACAAATTACATTGAACCAAAGGTGTAAATGATGTATACTCACTATTTAATCCTTGCAAAACATCAGTAAAAATAATTATCTCTCTCTCTCTCTCTCTCTTTATATATATATATATATATATATATATATATAGTACTGTTTAAAAAATGTTTATTAGAACAGAAAAACATTTCTTAATGTTTTAAAATAAATCATAAATAACAAAACTAGAAATATGCTCCGTACTAAGAATTCCTACATTTTTTAAATCAAAGGACGTAAGTGAAAAACAAAAAGTAAATTAAATTAAAAATTAATAATCAATCTATAACCAGGTGAGTAGTTCATCACTGAAAAAACTAATATTGAAGAGCACTTTAATATATATATATATATATAGAGAGAGAGAGAGAGAGAGAGAGAGAGAGATATTTAGTTGTGGCAACTATATTTTCCTCTCATTCCAAAAACTACATGAATTTTGATCCTTGAACATTCATTTCAAACATCAGAGTGTCAAGATCTCACACAGCATTTTAGACTATTATGATTTTGTTTAAACAATTTGATCTCTACACACCCATTTAAAGAGAAACAACAGAAAAAATAGGTTGTTTTGGAGCATTGGATTTATTTGTTTATTCAATTAGATTTTTCCTTGTTGTGGCCACACCAAAGTCCATTTCTCTGTCCATTTAGAGATATTTGCCTGCCATTGTATTATCATTCCAAACACACTCACATGGCTGGACATGGTCCAACTTGGGGAATTCAATTAATTATTCACCATCCCACACCAGCGCTTTGTAGAAAACTTTATCCTTGCATTGTGTGGCAACATTGATCACCATAAAAAATGAGTACCCAAAATTGGAAAATCTATCTAAAAAGATAAGAGTTGTTTTTTCCACATTTTTCACTTCTATTTTCCTAACTTTGTATTTAAGTATGTAGTTGCGTATGTGTACACTTATACATACACAAATACAAAAAACAATTGTAACGGTACATGAAGAAAATAAACAAAAGAGGTTTTTTATGGTGATAATTATTTTTATTATTATTTCAAACTATGTATAACAAATTATGAAGCAGCGTTTAGTAATTATTTTCAAAGATAGGGTTCTACGTCTGATGATTATTATTTTTTTGTAGTTTAATATGTAGGTTTTTGCAGAATGAAATTAATAATCTTATAATGTTGAGAAGTAAAATAAAATCTTTAATGTACATTCGGGTTGAAAGAATATTTTTATGAGATTTAGTTAGTTGAATTTGTATTCTACTGGGCATGTTCTGTAAATGATCTGTATTAGATTCATGAATCTTGTTTCTGTCTTTTCAATGTTTACAAACATGAATTCATTAAGTAAAAATAAATAAATAAATACTTTAAAACATTTACTGATTTGGGAGAAGAAAGTTCAGGAGTCGTGTCTTGTGACAGATTTTTCCTAAAAAATTAGATGTAACAGTTTAGGTAGTAAATGATTTAAACTTTTCAGAGAACCATTTAATATTTTATTTACAAATTATTTACTTTCATATTGATTATAAATAGAACTAGATAAGAAGAAAAAAAAATAATTTTAAAGTTTTATTTTTTTTATTGATTTTACAAAACACAATATTGCACGAATATATTACAATTTTTCCAAGTTATACTTAGAAACAATGATGCTGTTTGTGTTGAGAAATTAAGTTTGAATCAATAGAATGCTTTTATTGTCAGGTATAACAATCCTTTGTAAAAGTGTTTTGTGAACATAATTTTAATAATGATATTTTAATAAATTATTGTCAATTAAAAACACTATTTGAAATCTATGGTTTGAAGCCAAAGTTGCACAAAATTGCATGAAAATTAATTAAAGAGATTAAAATGTAATATATTTTATATGAATATACTAAAGACTTATGTTTCTTTACTTTAATATATTATAAATGAATAAATAAAATTATTTCAAAGAAAATTTAGTATTGCTTTAAAACTTCTCTCTCTTTCTCTCTCTCTCTCTATATATATAAATTTTAGAATGGAATAAAATTTTCAATGATATTCTTTTTGTATTTTTTATTTATATTTTTAAATTTTTTTTTTTTCAAAATTATATTTGGTAATTTTGTTAAGTTTCCACTAAAAAACTTTTTGAAAAAATCTAAGCTACATTAATGTTAGGAGGTTTTTAACAATTTTTATATAAAAAATAAGAATTAAAGTAAAAAAATTGAGTTTTTATAGTAAAAAAATGATATTTAAAAAATAATCATTTTCTGTTTTTGTTAAAATTCAAAATATAAACATATAAGACAAAAGTTGTAACAGTGTTATTTTATATATATATATATACATATATATGTATATATAATAAAATAATAATAATAATTATTATTATTATTATTATATAATTTCTTAAAACTTAAAGGAAAACATATAAAGCTACGTTAAATCCAGATCAAATAATAATTAATACTTTATAAAAAACTAAAATGTAAATTTTTCTTAAGAGATAGTTTATTAGTAATGTTCTCAACAATTTAAATTTATTATTTAAATAATATTAAAAAAACTAATGCATTGAAAGAAAGCATAGATTGAATTAATAGAATTCTCTAATTGTGTATATTTATTTATAAACAGACATTTATTGAAGCAGTTGTGTAAATCATTAAGTTCTATCAGCTTCGGGAAAAAAATGTCAAAATAGAAAACTTAAAGAATTGAATTTTTAGATTCTAAATATAGAATAGTATGAATAGTGGTTACAAATTTAGAATAAACCTACATCCAATTTATCTCTTTTAAGATATACTATGATTTTATTATTAAATAAATAAATATTTTATTTCTTATTTCTTATACAATTAATTTATAGATAAGACATTTTTATTTTTTATTTTTTATTTTTTTCATTGATGTGGTGATATTCTTCACTTAAACTTATTATAATAATACTTAATAGGTTTTATCAAATATATTTCTAAAACTATATATATTTTACTCTACATATTAATATTGTGATATAAAATAATTAGCTTTCTCATAAAATTAATAAAATTTGATATAATTTTACAATGGTTCAGATGTTTAAAACATTTTTATTAAAAATCATTTTTATTTATCAAAGTAGAACTACTGTTATTATAATGTGTATGTGTATACATAGATATATTTATAAGCTTTACTTACTCATATGTAAGTATACACCTAAAACTGTACACACATTCATAAATATTCAAGGTTATATTAAAATACAGAGTAAATAATAAGGTTATTAAGTATGTCTCGCCTATATGATGGAAAAATAAAATTATAAATTAAAAAGTGAAATTTAAATATGTTGTATTAGAAATTGACTACCAACTTAAGTGTAATTTTATCACCTCTTAAAAATTTGAAACCAATCTACATACATGACATGGCTCTTAATTAATTTATTTTTTTAATAATAAATTTTAAAAACATAATAATAAAGTATATTAATTGTAAATATAGTATTAGTTAGTCTACCATCTTAGTCCACTTAAACAAGAGTTACTTATGTTATTAGATAACACAATGGCATAGGTAGGATACTAAATATATCTTATAGCAGCACTAAATTAATGTTGCTCTGACTCATTACTAAGTAATGTAGTTTCTATTGATTATGTACTAATCAGTTGAAAAGGATTTCTTCTTAAAATTATTATAATAGCTTTCTTAGCCTTGGATTGAATCTAAATGAAACCTAATAGTTGCCATATGGCTATATATATCAACCAGAGTTTTATCAAATTTAAATGCACCTACTAAACAAGTAAAAATGTAGACATTTATCATTTAAATATTATGATCTTTATAAAGTTTTAAAGTGATCATTTCATTGACTTCTATGATTAAATTAGGAAAAAAGAAATTTTCTATCTTATTGATGTGATTTTATGTTATAATCTTAATTATTTTTTTACAATTATATAATATTTTAAAATAAATATTTATATTATTTTATAATTAAAATTTTAAAACGTTTTTATTTTATTTTGATATATATATATATATATATATATATATCCATAAAACTTATTTTATATAAGTTTATTGATTTATGTCTTTAAAATTTTAAATCTAAAAACATGTTAGGTAAAATAATTTATTTGATTTTTTATTCGAAATTGATGTTTATTTTTAAAAAAACTAATTAATTATAAATTAGAATTTCTAATAGTTAATAAGCATCTTTGCTTGTGATAAATTTTCTTAATAAGAAAATTTGGAAAAAAATTGTTTTAAAAATAATTCATAATTTTAAATAACTTTTTAAATGCATAAGTTGCTAAGCTGCTATGTTTTTAGTATTTGATTTTTTTTTACGCTTTTTTTCTGAAAATATTATAACTTTTCAAATGCATAATTATCAATAGATATTATTGACATGCATGAATAAATGTTCTTGATGGATTATATTCTTTTGTTATAAAATGAAATAATGAATAAGACGAAGAAAAAAGTAAAGAAGCAATAATAAAATAATAAATAAAAAAGACCTAATTTTATTCATAAAAATAAAAACTCTTAATTTAAGAGTAGAATACAAGAAAAAAATAAACAAAGTTAAAGATGGTATTAATCCCATTTTAAGATCTATAAGCCATTAAGAAAGTTATGCAAAACCTTCACAAAGATGATAAGGCTTTTGGGCCAAATATCCAAGGATTAGGATGCTTTTGAAATAGTTTTAAAAAGATTAAGTATAATTTTAGAAACAAATCTCTGTAGCTTTGTAGCATATTTGGAAGAATTTTTAGATCTTATTTTTATATAAGAAACTTCTTTTATAATTCTTAAATAAGTTGTTATATATTAAACATGTTTTTACAAACTTTTATTTAGTTTTATCATTTATAATTCATGAAATAAAATAATTTTTTTATTATGGAATTATTTAATTTAAAAAAATGATACATAATCTAATTTTTTATTACTTAAAAATTCTAAAATTTGTATAATAATATGTTTAAAAAACTTTCTTATATGTTTTATTCAAAAATAGTTTATGGATTATTTGATCCATCAAAGATATTTTTTAGTCAATTAAGAAGATTATACAATTAATTTCTTCATATTAATATTAATATTATTAAAGCTTTTAAAATTATATCAAGTCATTATAAAGCCATTAATTACAATATTTATCTCAAATTATATTGCCAATTATTAAGATATCTTAAAATGTATTATTATACACATTGTATTTTTTCATATTTTTTCTAAAATATATATATTTTTCTAAATATCTTTATATTGATTTTAATGTTTTAAAGGTTTAGAAAGTTAAGTTTTTTTATTTAACACTTTTTAAATTATTTTTGCATGAATCATTAAATTTAGGATTTTCTATCATGGTTAAGTAATTTTTATGAGAAATTTCTAAACAGCCTTAGTTAATTCATAAAATTGTATATTCTTATATTTTACAATCTTATCCTTAATAGTTGATATTTAGATTTGGTGGATATTTATATTAATGGATATTTGTAAATAGATTTAGTTGATATTTATATTTGTGGTACATTCTCACATGGCTCTAATATATCAATAAATGTCTTATTTTGGTATTGCTTCAAATCTATTTTTTAAAATTTCATTATTAATATCTATTTTAATTAAAAGTTATAATTTATTTTGATTTTTGGCAGATTGATTACAAAATTAATTATAAATTAATTAACAAGTTGTATAAATAAAAATATATTTTTACTCTAATAATTGCAACCAAAATACAATCATATTCATCCATTTATTTAATAAATCATAGTCCAAGCCTTTAAAATTTTAATTTATAATAATATCAATAGGTTAAATAATTTTATTGAACTTTTGTAGTTCTTGAATTTCTTTCAGTTATATCTTCACTTATATTTGAAGCTTTAGTATTTATTTGCTAAATACTATGAAACTTCAATAAAAACTTTAAGAATTTTCAAAGTACCATTGTTTAAAATATGTGTGTATGTGTGTGTGTATATATATATCTATATATATAATTTAAAAAACTATTCTATAGTCATATAATATTTTTAATAAGAGATAGAATTATTTAAATTATTTTTATATTTATTGATAGTATATTAAAAATAATATATTTGCACCTAATTTACATAATTGTTTTTTTTCATTTGACTTAAGACAAAAATTTGAAGACAAGCTAATATATATTTAATATCCTAAAAAGTGTTTTTCAACAATTTAGTACATATAATAATCTTTTGTTAAATATAATGTTATTTGAAAGGTAGTAATATTAATAAATATTTTGAAAAAAAAAATATTTTATTAATAATAAAATTTATATAAGAAATAAAATATATTATTCTAATAAAATAAATGACTATCACATAAATAAAAAAATGAGAATTTTTCATTAAAAAAAATTATGGTTAAATCTATAAGCATAAATGACAACAATTCTTTTGAAATAATAAAAATTTGAATTTTTTTGCATAATTAACAACATAGATACTTTTTTTAGGAGAAAATACAATAGTATTGTTAATTTATTTTGATATATTCTTGCATTTATTTCTATAAAATATCTTTTAAAATAAGCTCTATAGTTTTTTTGTACTAAAAACAATTTTATATTAAGAATTCGTATTGTGTTTAAAGATTTGTAATTTTATATATATATTTTTTAAATATATGTAAATATCTTACACCTTTAAGAAGATTCTTTTCAAAATGAGATTTAATATATTATCACAAAATTATTTTTAAATATCTAAATTTAAAAACATTATTTCTAAAATTAAATAAATTAAATTTTAAAAATTAAAATTAAAAAATAAATAATATAATTGGTTTTTTATTTTATTTTTAAAATAATAATGCTTATAAATAATTTGGTAAAACTCTCATTTTAGTAAAAGAAAATAACATCTATAATTAGAATTTAATAGATGACTTCTTGGTCTAAGGCAATTAATAATATTGATATGTATTATAACAAAGACTTGTTTTAATAAGTTTTGCAAAAGTTTAAAATATGTGCTTATATAAAATTCTCAAGGATTGTTTTATTAATGCAAATTCTGATTACATTTACTATCTTTCTGAAAATAATATAATATGAAAAATAAATGCATAATAGAAAAAAAATCTATGTTGTAGATCTCATTATTCATCTTTGCTATTCTAATATTTTTAAAGTAAAAAATAATGATTTAATTCTATTAAATACTTTTAAAAAGTGATAGTTCATCTGATGCAGAATTTAATGAATCTGTTGACATAAAACAGATTTTAAAATTTTACAAATAGCAAAAAGTAATTGCTATACTTACAAACAATAAAATGATATAGCTATGTGTTTGAAAAGATAGTTCCAAGTATTAGGATTCTGATTTTTCATCTTTACTCTATGCAGATGTATTTCTATAAATTGATAATTATACAAACGAATAATTATAAATAAATATTATTTATATTATTTATATATTATTCATATTTAAATTATTAAAAATAAAATATATTATATATTATTTTTAAAATTTTAAATCCATACTATTGTGTATCATTTTTGTAATTCATTATTAGTTTATAATTTAGATTAATGTATTTGAATTTTTTTATTTAACATGTATAAATATGCATATGTGCATCTAAAAGTGTATTTATATGTCTTTGATATTTTTTATAGAAGAAACATGTGTTATTTGTATTTCTTTATATTTCAAAATTACACTAGACTATTATGTTAGTAAAATATTAAAAAAATCAACACATTTATTGTTACATTTTATATTGATTTAGAAAAGAAATGTTAGAGTACTTGTCAGTTCAAAAAACAAGAAATAGTATTCAAAATATTTATATTTGATATAAAAATAATTTTTTAGTTATATATATATATATATATATATATATAAGTTAAACCCGTGCTGCTGTCACTAAATTTGAGCATAAAACATTAGCAACATAGATCTTGATATGCTATTTTTATATTTAATCTTTAAGCATATCCTATCATTTATCTTACAAAATTCAATTCTAAAATATTTTACTCTTCTTTATCTCTTACACAACTCCCTTTAGTAGCAAAAAATTCTTGTGTGTGAAGGCAAGTGATCTTATTGTATCTCATGTGATATGCTTTAAATATGCTTTTTCTTGCCCTTGTTGTAACTTGTCATGTTGTTATTTTAATATGAGCTCTATTGCAATTCTAGTCAAAGGTTTGTGTTGAATTTAACAATTGAATTCATTTTGATAGCAAAGTTGAAAGACTACTTATTTAGATAACATAGTTGAGAAGTTGCTTACCTTTGTATGGCCAAATCTTGAAACCTTTGCAAACTTAGATCAGACTTGATCCAAGACTTGAATACGTTTGCATATATTTGTCTCAAAAATTTAACTATGGATGGTTTAAAAGGGTAGTCAATAAGATACTTAAGTATCACATTAGAAGATAAACCCTTGTAGATGACTTCATCCATGAAAACATATAATCATCTTGTAAAATTGGAGAAATCCAAAATCTCCACTTATCTATTTTGTAGCAATATCACACATTGACATCTTCATTCTAAAGTGAACAATACAACATAAAGAACTAGTGTACAACATCAAGGACTCAAAAGAAAGTCTTTTACATCAAAAGATACAACATACTATGTAGCCTGCTTTTAATACAAATCTTCTACCACAAATTCTACTTAACCTAAGAAGATAAATCTTGCCAAAATTATTCTCCATACATTGAGATAATGATTGCATAGTAAGTCACTTGTCTTCAAAGATATTAACATAGATTGTGGTCTTAAGAATACAACAAACAGATGGCAAAGTAAATGAAATATGTGCACAAAGTTGATCTTGGAGTTATCACACACTCCTCAAGTTGCCTCTTCAATATAGATTGCTAATAGAATCTTTGTTGAGGCCTTTTGAATCATTGCATAACTCAACTTTTGTTTCACTTTTGATGAAAATAATGAAAGATGCAGCCAATCAGAGATTAAATTTATCTCTTCTAATTTATTTCTTTGGTTTATCTCACTTTAATATGATATTCTTGTCTAAAATAGTTTTTTGATTATACTTGAAGAATATATTTAATAAAAAAAAATGTAATAAAAAATTAAATTATATCATATTTAAATTTTTTATCCTTATATCCAACTACTATCATTGTCAAAGAGTTTGTACAATTTTATATATAGGATCATTGGTATTTTTTAATGAAAATATTTTTTTGGAAAACAACTATAGCATAATATAATCTTAATTGTAGTATGTGCTTCTCAAAAACTCTCATTTCATATGAAAAAATTAATTTGAACACATAATAGTACGTGACTAAGTTTAAAATAAATATTTCTATGAAAAAGATCATTTACTGAATTATTTTTTTACGATTATTAAATTAGATTTATTTTTCCTATCTTTGCATCAGTTAGATCATAGCACATCTCTAAATCTCAAAAAAAATAAAATAAAATAAAATAACTTAAAAATTTATGTTGTTTAATATTTACAATTCCTTGATTGAGAAATTATAATTTTAAACTTATCCATGTTAAAATCCTTATTTATAATTAAAAATTATCTTATATCTGTTGCAACTTCATTTAGTTATTTTATTTACAATTTATTAAAAAATAATAAATACTTATAGTTTTTAAAAAATATGATGAATATAATATAACATGTGTCTTTATATATATACATAATGACACTTATTAATGAATAATTTTATAAGAACTCAAGTACTCTTTTATGACACAGTAATCAAATAATAATAAAATTATACTAGTTTTAAAACAAAGATGTTGTAAGTCATACAAATATTTCATCAATAAAATATTTTACAAAAAAAAAATTTGCACTAAGAAAGTTTGTATTCTTTTATAAACTTCCAAATACATTTTTATAGAACTAAAATCGAACAACATATAAAAAAATTTACTTATTTTGAATTAAAATTTTACTTTAAATTGAGTTATATTTTTAAAACAAGATAACAAAAAATTTGTTAAATTAAGTTGATTTGAGTAAAAGAATATTTATGAGTGTGTGTATGATTGTTAAGAAGTTTTATTATTACAATATGAAATATTTCTATAAATATAAAATTATAAGGGCTCATTTTAAAAATTATTGATTAATTATCTATTTTAAATATATGTATATTTTAATATTATATTTAATTTTAAGTTTTATAATCTTTTTTTATACATATTATAAATATAGTACATTAATATTCTAATATTTCTGAAAAAATAAATGTGTTAAACATATTAAAAGTATTTATATATATATATATATATATATATATATATATATATATATATATATATATATATATATATATATATATATATATATTGAAAAGTATTAAAGTTACTAATGGTTTATTATCTAAAAGAACAATAATAACTTAAGGGTTTTAAACATGTTGAAGAAATACAAAAAGTATTGTTATAAAATTTATTTCTATTTAAAATATACAAATTTTTTTATTCTTTAATAATTATATAGTATTCTTTTTTTACATTAAAACTATAATTAAAAAATATTTTATATATTAAACTATTTAAATATTTTTTATATTATAAAAAATTTATTTTTAAATTTTTAAAAATAAATATTTTAAATTTTTAAAAATAAATATTTTAAATTTTTAAAAATAAATATTTTTTATTTTTAAAACAAAAGCAGGTACTATCATAAATTTATATAATATTAATTCTTTTTAAAATTAATAATAATTTTTAAATTATTAAATTTTTGCGATTTTGTTTTAAATATACATAAATGTTACACTCTTTGTAAAAAGATCTTAAAAACTAATTATTTGATATTAAATTAAACATTTTCCAGTCTTTATAATAATTCTACTTATGACATATGTTGTAGGTTGAAATTTCGTGCATTATATTTATCAAAGGATTTTTTTGTTTTAACACATGTAATATGTTTTAAAATATTGTTTAATTTTATTACTAATGTTTATTTATTTAAAAAAATTACATGCAGTATTTTCAAAAAAAACATATTGCTTTAATTTTAAAAGAACTTACATATTTATTTATTAGCATTAATGCTACATAAACTTTAAATTTAAAATTTTAAATATATTTTACATAATTTATTTTTGTGTTATATATATATATATATATATATATATATATATATATATTATAAAATATTAATAGATTAATTTTTAGTTTTATAAAATATAATCATATAAATAATATTAAAAAGATTTGAGATGTAAATACTTTTCAATCTTATGTCACAAAGTATTTTAGAGGCTATTTAGTTTATAATATGATTTTGAAATAAATATTGAAATTCTAGTCATACATCAATGTTTACTGAAAAAAAAAATTATTATTGATATAAAAAATAATAAAAAATATTAATTTATATAATAAAAATAAATAAAAATAAATAGTCATTAATGTTTCTTTTAAGAAAACTTATTAATTATTATTTGAATTATTTAGTTTTTGAATATATCATTTGTAAATTTCTTATTTAAAATAATTTATTTCAAATATATCTTTTTTGCAATATACAATACAAGAATTCTATAGAAACAAATATATTAATTATTATTATTATTATTAAGTATATATGAAATCAATAAATAATAGCATATATATTATATCATGTTATATTATTAAATATATATGAAATTAATAAATAATAATAAAATGGTTTTTATCATTTAAAGTAAAAATTTGATAAGGATTAGCAAGAATAAGAGAATTATAGTTTGATATAATATAGAGCCATAGAATACAAATAGATTGGGGTATATCAAATTTTGACATTCAATTAATAAGTATGACAAGAATCATGATTAAAAATTTTATCTAGGTATTTTTGTGTGCAAGTGTGTATGCAAGTTGTGTCCACACAATACAAAACAAACAAACAAAAGTCTTTGTAACATTTTTTAAGTAAAATTACAAAAGCACAAGAGACATAAAAATAACTATTCAAAAGTGTATTTGATCATCTATTATTATTATTATTATTACTTGTTAAATTATGTATATTTTATGTTTCATATTGTATTAATATAAATTGTAATAAAATTTCTAAGTATTCATCACTAATATATTTCACATTTTGACTCAATTTTAAAATCTTTTTCTTGTTTTCTACAATAGAATTTTTTGCATATAAATTAATTATCATATTGTTGAACTTGACACAAATTTTATAAAACTTTCTTCAAGTAAATTCTCTTCACTTCAAGGAAACAAGTATTTTGATTTTCATAGTTTTAAGCAAAAATTCCAACATCAAGTAGATTCATACCAACGATCCATCTTAATTTTGCTCTCTATGTGTTAACTTTTCAACTTTTCACTTCAAAAAAAATTCAACATTTTATTTTACAAATTATACTCATCATGTTTTTGAGCCTGTATTACAGTACCCTGCAATATAATCTTACCTAACATATCACATAACAAAATATTCATCATCTGTATTTGCATTAGAAAATAAAACGCACATTTAACTAAATCATATTCTTTTGCATTTACCAAATAAACATGGTCTGAACAAGAAATATACTTTCCTTGTCTGTTTATTGGCTGGACATTTTCTTGTTTCCGTAATTACCCATCTTACAATACATGGTTGCTTTTTTTCTTAATACTATTGGATCTACAACCAAAATATATTCTCAACAATGAAGCTACTGATTATACATGAATAATATATTTATAATATATGTATGTATATATATATATATATATATTACTTATTTGTGTGTGTATATATATTATATATATTAATTTTAGTTTATTTTAGTTTATTTGTTTGGGTGTGCATTATAAACAGAAATGAGACCTGCATGAGCAAGCACCTCACATGCAGCCTTTCCTCCAGAACCAGCACAAAACACCAGAAAACTAACCAGATTATGACTTTCCGAACCTCCAGAGCTCATCTTTGAAGTGCTCTTCAACCTTCCCCTTCTCCAATGTTAGCTTTCGGTCTGTACAATGATCTAATTATATACACACACACACACACACACACACATCAGCTATGCATCGAAGTGTATATGATTGCTTGTGTGTGTGAGAGAGTGTGTGCAAAAGCAGATGTGCTGCAGTGATCATGTTTTGTGGAGCAAATCTCTGTGCTGGGGGGGGGGTGTTGTCAGCTTGATGGTGTTTTTATTCAGGTTTGTTACGGGGAATGCTGAATTGTTGAGTTGGCTGCCACCTCGCAACAGACTCTTTTCTGAGGAAAGAAGTGTCTCTCTCTCAATTCTCTCCCACACACTTTTATGAGATGGGCCAAACTGATTTGCAGAGACAAGGATTGTGAAGTTGCTCTCATACATGGAGGACAACGTTCTGCTCTTCTGGAATTGTGATCGAGACTTTCAGTGCTCTGGAATTGTTTGAGAAAGTGCGCTTCGGTCCAAGCTTGGTTTACATTTACAGAAGTAAAGAATTGGGTTGACTCAGGTTATCTCTTTCCAACGTACAATTTACTGAACCACCAAAGCCTGACAACTGAAAGGGTCCCCGAGGAAATCCGACAATCTTTCCAGTTAGCGTGTAGAAAGATACATATCGACAAAGCAACCAACGATTAATTCGAGAAGATAACATGAAGGGGCACTGGATCGTACAAAAACGCTGAATTGGATTTGCTTCACACTTTTTGGAATACCTTGAGCTGCAGTAACAAGCTTGAATGAATCACTCATTCGGTGCTCTTGGCTTTCAAAGATACTCACACCTTGCTACTGATGAGTGAAAGTTTCAGCACTGTGCCACCGACATTCCAGTCCAACTTTACTGTCAAATAGCAACTGCCAACGGTTCTACATTCCGAATTCGATTGATTGGGGTTGTGTGGCCACATGCCTGTCACAGAAATCTACAATAACGTGGACGTGTGCAGGCGACCTCCTTCATTGTCTGAGTGGGATAGTGTACCTTTCATTCTGCCTAGAAGATGTCTTGGTTGATGGGTAATGTGAAAATCTGGATGTCGACTAAGTTAGTACAGAAGGGTCCATTTTCATGGTTGAGCTACTTCTCCACTTGTCAATGGGTTTTCAAGGTGGTTCACGTCTCCGGATATGCTTGTTGTGCAGATCAACACCCAGGTTTTTTTCCGTTATTTGATAGGAACCTGAGAGATCCATGCCATTTCCAGTGCGAAAGAAATGAGATCTGAATTCACCGAGTATTGATCTTGATGGTGGAAAAACTGGGTGGCATTTATGCAGGCCAAAAGCAGTTTCAAGAACGGCAATCGAGGCAGAACCGATGAACGCTTTGTGCACCGACTGGTGAATAGACTAAAAATTTCCTCAAGTAACTTATCATCACTTTCAGAGATAATGGCGAAACCCATCCTACCGATTGCATCTGGAAATGTACACCGTTTTCAGGCCATTGTTCAGACACCGGCAGAGAAAAAGAAATTGAGAATGGTGATCGATGCTAAAATCAAAAACTGATTCGCTGGATTGTAAGCAAACATATTGACGCCGCCGATGTTTTTAATAGAATGTCAGAATTAGGATATAGCAAGCAACCAAGGCAAAGAACTTCCCGGGGATTGCACTGCTAATCACTCGCACTAGAGTCTTATAAAAAGACGCGATCCCGTGTACACGCTTCTCGGTCCGGCTGTCGATCTCCTTGACTGACAGGGTTTCGAGATTAACATCAACCCTAGTGACACCCACCTGTTTTGTGATACCTAAATGTGCTTACCATACACACGAGGTCCAGCACGCACACCTGCAAATTGACATGAGAACCGAGGTCGGACGCCTCGATTACCTAGCCTTTGTTCCTCCGCCTCGCTTCAAATTTTGGGGGAATGCAGAACCATTCAGTCATAAGCCACTTTCTTGCACATTTGCACCTAATTATGCAGTTCCTCGAGTAAGATTACACTTTCCCGCTTGGTGCACCGGGAAAAACAGACCGGTGAACAATTTCGAACTTGATACTCGCACCAAATGATCACGGGCGCAATCCCACACGAGCTTCATATAACATAAAATCAATCCAACATAACATCGAGCAAGCCAGTTCGCATTCAACAAACAATATGAAAACACACACAACACCGACCAATTACGTACCAACCCCCGACATTTTCAATTACAAACAAATAAATGAACAATTAAATAAACAAATACGATAATCTACAATGGGCAAGAAGAAAGATAACACAAACCCTCATAAACCCTAAAACATGGCTCTTAAACGCCTCGCTACTACTGCCGCACTCCCGCAACTGAATCACGACCAACTGATTCTCCACAACAACCTACTCCATCACCGCGTCTTTACACAAACTACTCCATCAACCTCATCTTTTACACAAACACCACATCAAATCATCTTTAAATCGACGCACACATGACACGTCAAACATCTCGGAAACTTATCGCGTGACGGCTTCTTAACGCAACGTCAACTCGAATTTTCTTTCTCATTCTCGTTTTAATGCCGAGGCTCACCCAAGCGCCGAGCCCACGACACAATTGCCATGGATTCGGAACGGAACAAAGCGGGGCAGCAGCGCCACTCCCACATCCCCGAAAATCCTCCGACATCGCTGGGAATAATGGCCTCCATCGCCCTTATTTAGGGTTTCCGTCCCCTTTTTAGGAGGTGAGAAGTCCACGCTCTCTGCAGTGGACACATGCCATTGCCATAAAATAAAAAGCGAAATGAAAATATTAGCGATTTCGATTGTAGAATGGATTATATTATTGTTTAAGTTTGCTTGGACAAATCATGCTTTGACACATTGAATATATTTATTTATTTTTGAGAATAATTTAATATACTTCTGTGAAAGTTGCTATTGGTTAATGTCGTGATATTACTTTCAAACTTATCGTAATGTGGAGAAATCCAATGGGTATTGCGTTTTACGCCTTTTTGAAAACAATATTTATATAAATATTAAATGATAATAATAATTAATATATTCTTAATCATTTTTTTCATATAGATATTTAAAAATCAAAAAAAATCAAATCAAATCAAATTGATTACTATAAGCAAATCACAGTTTCATTGTTTTGAATTTATTTTCTCTGACCTAAAGTCATTTACAACTCATTGTATAATAGAGAAATTATTATTATTATTATTAAAACTATATTTATTCTTAAAGTTGATCATTTAGCTACTTCTCCATGTAATGTACATGTGTGTGTGTATATATATATATATATATATATATTCATATATTTATATATGGCTTATCAATATTTTTAATTTCTTTGTACTCCTTTTAAATATTAAAATAAATATAATAATGATATATATAATTAATGCAAAGTAGTTTTATTTCTTTTGGAATATTATTTACTATTCAGTTTTTATAATAATTATAAACATACATATTTTTGTGTATCTATATAATAAGGAAGTTCATGTATACATAAATATTTACATCCACTTGAAGAAAGAAAACAAAAAAAATAAACAAAAACCAAAAATAAAATCTAATCTTCATGGACTTTCTAGGTTCAGAAATTATAAATTATTCAATGGCAAATACTCACAACTGACAATGCACAAGAAAAGATAAGCATTTAAATATATAATGTTATTATTACTTAAAAAGATGTGCCTGTGCTCTTTTTTCTACTGAACAAAGTTGGGATTTTGCAACCATGATTTCAATTGCAATTTTTGAAATATTACATAACGCCATGTGAATTGTTGTAATATAGTTTGATTTTCTAAGGGATTGATCAATGCATTTGTAATTTGCAACATGCAAAGAGAGATAGCACACCAAATGGATTCTGACAAAGTGCAGGAATAGAAAATGGAAGCGATGCTCGATCGATGTTCCAACTCGCCCTCCCTCGTTCCCGAAATCTAGCTCGGACTCCCTCCCACTTGAATCCGCGTGCGAAATCATCTAATTAAGCTCAGCGCTGGCATCATGAGCACCGATTCTTCAGCCGGAATATTCTACCCCTCTTTCTCCTCCCTTAAAGCCTCACGCTCGCTAACTCCACTTCGGCGATGTCTTTTACTTCCTCCCTACTACTCCTCCCTCACCCATTGCTCAATCTCGATCCCAGGAATCCATGGCTCCCTCTTGTGCATCTCCAGTTGCATCCCCACTTCTCTCCATCCAGGCCCTGCCATTGCCTCCTCTCTCTCCCATTTGTCTTACTCTTGTGTGTCTTCGAGCAAAGAAGGAGCTCTGTCCCAGCAAGCATATGCACCAACCGACCATGCTCTCACAGGGACTGAGGAAGTGAGGATTCTGCATTTATCTCGCTGTTTCATATTACGTTATTATTCTGCAGTCATTTGTATTGATAACGTGGTCTCTCTCTCCCCTCCCACTGACCTGATTTATTACATACATTTGTGACTTAGTAAGACAAACCTGGTCGTATCATATGTTTCCTGGATCACCATCGACAATGAGTGGCACCAGTGTGAAGATATGTGTTTTGATATCATCCACAGATTAGCAATAGCAATAGAGTAATGGAAAACAAAACGAGATTCTAAAATGCATGTGTGTTTCTTATCTAGCTCCAAGATAATTTGTGAAGATTTATTAAAATGCTTAATATTCTGCAATAATATGTAACAAAATATATTAGAATTTATAAAGGGCCTTGGAGGTAAAAGACCACGCATAAAACCAAACACCTTTATAACATAGATCAAAGCACGTTTTACCACAAAATAGATCACTTGAAAGATTAGGATATGAAAATGAGAATGAAAATCAATAAATTTAGTTTCTTAATAATTTGTTCAACATGCCTTTGGCATGACAGTAGCCATAATAGTTATAATCAAACAAAATATTTTAAATGTTTGATTTTAATAAGAACAATGTGAATAAAAGTTAAAAATTAATACAAGTAAGAAATACAGTGTTGAAAAGTTAATGTGATCATATACAGTTTGTTTAAATTCATGTCAAGTTCTAATTAACAGTCTGTTAAATGTACATGTATATAGAACAATGGATATGTTTTTCATGAAGATGCATAGAATTGTTTTACATTGAAGTGTATGTGAAGAACTGAGGTAAACCAAGTGCTCTTGTCTGTAGATAAGAGCATATCAGTAATATAAAATTATCTGATTTAAGATCTTTGTTCAAAATGTGTAAAACCTATGATTAAAGAGAACAAAGCTAATAACAACAACAACAATAATAATTGTACAATTTTTTTAAAAATGATGTATTTGACGTATTAAATTAAAAAAAGGACAAAGAAGGTATGATTCTTTTAAAAGAATACATCATATTATTGATAGTTTGACACTACACAATCCTATGGTGCTAAAAGTAAATGTAAGATTGTATTTTTATTGTTTACATATGTATTTTTTAAAAATTTTCATATAGGCTTTTTAAAAGTACCCATACGTGAAAAATCCCAATTATCCTGAATTTGGTGACGATGCCTTGTTCTTAAAAAAAAAAAAAAAAAAAAAAAAAAAAGAGAGAGAGAGAGAGAGAGAGAGAGAAAGAAAGAAAGAAAGAAAGAAAGAAAGACCAATGCCATTGTTCTAATACCTCATGAAATTCTAATACCACACACACCATGTTTCAATTAAATCATTAAAATTTTAATTATTGGTTTTGTCCTAATTTCATCACACCAGTCTTCTTTAAATATTTGATTTAATTAAGGTTTGAAGAGTCTGGAAGCATCACAGAGTCTGAGTATTTGTTAATATCCGTGAATTTTCAGTTTTGCAATTTTTATATATATATATATATATATATATACATACTTGTCCGGATTCATTGAGAAGGATTAAATCCAACCACGTATCAGATAAATTAGAAAAAAAACATTGAAAATGAAGAACAAAAAAATAAAGAAAGAACAAGAATAAATAATCATGATAAATAAAATAAGATCCTAATTCATTCTGTCCCAGTTGACAAGCTTTCTCGTACAACTTTTTGAATAATATTACTTTTATCAAGTTGGCACAATTGTCATTGTTATTATTCTTTGTTTGGAATATCCTTGAATATCTGTTGAGGGATTCAAGGACGTGGCCCCTCTCACAGGAAAATAGGAGGAAATATACATATTTTAAATAAAAATAAAAATAAAAAACTTGGTAGTTAACAAAAATATAAGTATTTAAGATTCAGACTAGTTTTTTAAGAAAAAAATGTAGTATAAACAAATATGTCAGTATAAGTTTTCATTTTAATGAGGAAAAATTTAACTGTTTTGTTTTTACAAAACAGCTGTGTTTACTGTAGTTCAAAAAACATATCAAAAGTATTATACATCAAATACAACTGTGAACAAATAGCTTACAAAAGCACCAAGTTCACTGAATGCTGGATCACCACGTGGAGAAAAGTGACTGACCAATTCCATGAGTTAGAGATTTAATACATATATCAATAAGAATGACCTGGCTCTTATGGCTTGGAATGGTCTACGCCTTCAAATAGATCTCAAATGTCATGAAACTCTACATGAATTTGGAATAATAACAATCATAACATAATAATAATAATAATAAAAAACACTTTCTCCTTTTGCTGACTTGAGAGCAGAGGGGCATTAGAGCCCTCCCCCCCAAATCCCTGCTCCTCCCAATGAAGAATCCATTAAAATCCTCAATTCTGCATCTGCCCATCAGTGGTCATTGTATTCATAAAAAACAATACATACTTGGTATTGATGAATGATATGAGCAACCCCCCTTGATATGTAATATAGGTGGCCAAATTGCTTTGTTTTACAAGCTTTTTGAATATTGACCACCCAATTGTGGCTCTCAAAAAGGATACCTGTTTGTCAATTTCACTTGTAGTTCAATATGGGGTGGTGTTTTGAAAAAATAAATAAATCAAGTTTGATGACTGGGAATGGAAAGCATTTGTTGAACAGAACTTCATTTTGGGAATTTCACATGCACTAAAATTGACCATTGTTATATTAATAAGAATGTTTTATTTTTATTTTTATTTTTATTTTTTCAAATTATTTTGAAGTATTCACAATACCTCGTTTTTCCTTCTAGGATGGGAGGGTGTTCAACAAAGTTGTGATATTTGAAGTCAAATGTAAAAGACTTTTTTTTTTTTTTTTTTTTTTTCCCTGTAATCAAAGCAATTGTGGAATCAACTTTCTTGGTGCTGGTGATAGGGGCATGCTGCGATCATAGGATACGAAGCGGTAATAGGAGCTGGAACAGTTTTGGGCCCTCTTCACTCCCCTTCGCCAACTCCATCGAGGGAGAGGAGGAGATTCGGGAGCAAGAGAAAAAGGGGGCAACCGTGGAATGAATAGTTTCACAAAAATCCATGTTCTATAAAACAAAATAAATAATAAGTAACTAAATAAATAAATAAAGTGGTTCTGGGTGGATATTTTTGGGAGTATGCAGACGACGTGGCAGATACTTTAGCAAAGAAGGCGGGTTTACTTTGGTCCAGCTGGAATCTTAAAATAGATGACCTGGAATCCCTCCCCCTCCTGAAAGTGTGAAAGGAGCCCCAAAAAAAGATAAGGCGGCCCGTGGTGGCAAAAGGAATGGCTCGCTTATTATTATTATTATTCCCTTCCTTCACAATAAGACACAGTTGTGTTCGTCCAGCCATGGTTTTTTTTTTTTTTTTTTTTTTTTTTTTGCCAATGATGAATGGATTCTTAAGGTGGTGACACAACCACGGAGTATGGAGGACTCTGCATTCCCCTATGTGCTCTGCCCCCATGATTGGGAGCACTTTTTACTATAAAAGTCGGGAGAAAAACAGTTTTTAAAACAGAAAATATGACACAAAAGTGTGGAAGATACAATAAAAATATAATCATAATAATAATAATAGCTGAAAACTAGAGGAATGCACTTGTTATTGAATTCTGTAAAATAATATCAATATGTTTATTTGGGGGGGGGGGTAGCGTAAAACACAAGATTCCCTAGCAGTTGAATTGGAAGTGGGTTTGCTTTTCAGAGGAAAAAGATTTTTTGAGGCATGCAAGAAAAAGGGGGAAAAAAAGCATAACGTGACTTAGAAGAGATCATGTCAAAGGAGATGTGGGGGAGGGGAGGGGGGGAGAGAGAGTTAAGGGAGGAGGCATGAAGTGCACCCCTGCTTGCTCTCTCTCTCTCTTTGCTCACAATACCAAATCCAAAGGAGAAGAGAGTTTCTCTCGCCACATGATAATGGATGCACAGAAAAGGGGAGGGTGGCTGAAGGGTGTCTGTCAACGAGCCACCATTATTAAGGAGGAACTTGGGGGAAAGGGGGGGGGAGGCAGGGCCATGGCTGGGCTGGGCTGGGCTGGCTCCCTCCCTTTGGTCGAGGTTGTCATGAGTTGCTGTGGAAGGGAAGCAAACAAAGGGAAGGAAAGGAAGGGAAGGGGGAAGAGAGAGGACAGCCATCCATTAATTCAATGGTGGAGTACAATGGACCCGGATTCCTCTCTTGCCACAAAAGCAAAAAAATATAAATAAAAAAAGAAAAACAGGACACCCTGGCCCATTTGCTGCTATTGAAGGAAAGTGACAAATGGGGCCAATCAGTGGCACGATATGAAAATAGACTCAATGCACTGACTCTCTAACTGACTCACTGACCAGACTTGAGAGGAAGGGGAACGGGGAAGGGAAGGGGCACGGGAAGGGAATCCTCTTCTCCCCTCCCCTCCACCAACCCTGTCTCGGTTCCCCGAGCTCCCTTGCGTTCCCTGTGCTTCCCCAGTGGAGTTCCCAGACGGTTCAGCTGAGTTCCCCTTTCCCGCGACAGTTGGTTCCCTCCGACACCGGAGTGGCACTAATGAATCGTATACCGATCCCCATTGGCGAATCGAGGGAACTCGGCTTGTTCCCCTTGTTCCCTGCACATTCCTTCCCCCCCTCCTCTCGTCCCCTGGATTCCTCGAGGGAGGTGACCGGGTGGGGGCGGTAAGGAAGGGAATATGCGACTGGGTGCAGGCGGTGGTCGTCGCTCTCTCTGTGCAGGCGATGATGCAGGCCTCGTTGCACTTTTAGGGAAACCCCTCTCCTCTAACCCTTTATTTATTTATTCATAATTATTTTTTGGTTTTTCTGGGGTTGTTCTCCCCTGTTATTCTTATTCTTTTGTAAACTTTTGCTGCAGAGGAAGGAGAAGAAGAGGGCTGTCTAACAGGACACGGTCGCCCCCCTCCCCCTCTCTCACTCTCATTTTCTCAAGCTTCCTTTGGATTTCATCTCGTCATCTGCACCGAGCTTCCCTAGGTTGTTGAATCAATGGTTATGCGACGGAGCGGGTTGTAGAATTGCACTGCAGTAGAAGCGACGCGACGCGACGCGAAGAATCAAGGCATTCTGCGCTTGCTTGTGTTGCAGAGATGTTTTGTATCTTGGAATTGAATTGTTGGAGCGTGGTGTACTTCAGATCCTGTTACACGCTGGAGCGTTTTGTTTAGTTTAGTTTAGTGTTCATTTGGTTTTTTTATTTATCAAGGATCTAGCGCATCCAATCGCGAACCGTATATATTTCGCGGCCATGAGCTGCCGAGCAGCTTGGACTTGGGCTCTTCTGTTGTAGCTTGCTCGTGGTAACTGGCTTCTCCGCGAGAGCGTTAGGCGGAAGAGAATGTTTCGTGTAGCATTGAACTTGTAGAATGCCGCATTACGTGAAGGCGGTCCTGTCATTCGCAGTGGTGTGTGTGTTGAAATCCGCAGTGAAAGGTCAGTTAGGAGGCGGATTCTGGTGAATTTTGCGACGTTGTGGTTCATCGCATGTACCTTGGGAGTGATCATCGTCTTATTCATCTTGAAAGACTCATAGTTTACAGTCGACGATGCGTGCAGTCACCTCATCATCCGGACTGTAACGACGCTTTCCTAGTTCTGAGGTACAGGAGATTTCCTTTCAAATTGAAGCAAACGCTACCGAAGCCTGAGGGTCTGGTTTAGTGCGGGATGCGTGCTGTGTTGATCTGGTAGTGCTAGATCGCTGTCGGCGAACTTTTGAAGCGCACTCAACGTTCAAGCCTGCTGAAGTGCTTGCAGTTCTGGTTTTCGTGCAGTTTGTTACCTTCCGGGAAAGTGTGTTACCTGGCGCTTGGAGGACGAGGAACATCACATCGATCTCAGTGCAGGTACCCAGGACACAGCAGGGAAGGTTCCAATTCCAGAAACATGAGAATTGCGGAGATTATTGGTGTCACCACGAGGTGACTGATTGTGAACCATGACCTGCCCTCAGTTCGGACTTCGCAAATCGGAGTGCACCAGGATTTACTCCCCGTCGCTCAAGTTTTTGGATCGGGTACCGTTGTTTGACAGGATCATCACAGCTTGGGGCAGTCGTTGTGTTTACAATGAAGCCTTGGGAGAACGACACGCCTCATTCTTCTCTGTTCACCACAGCAATCTTTCGACGAACAAGAGTTCTGGCCCATGTTCTAAATATATGCATACGCGGAACTTAGAGCGAAATGTAAATTGGCTGTGAAACGGGCAGCTTATCCACTAAGAAAATTGCGTGTGTTAAAAGATAACTGCGAGTGAGCGACCTTCGGTAATCCGACAGGGTGCAATTTTTTTTATATTGATTATGTCAGGAAGCACAAAGATGTCGCGGGTGTCGAGTCGGCGGTCTAGCACAGCGGCGTACTTCTACACGGAGCACAAGTACCGGCTAATGAAAACTCTCGGCATTGGCGCCTTCAGCAAAGTGAAGCTGGCCGTGCACATGCCCACGGGCCAGAAGGTGGCCATCAAAATTATGAATCGCCACAAGATGCGGGATATGGAGGAGAAGGGTGGGTTACTTCTTCCCCACACTGTTTGCAAGTTTTTTGGTTTTTTGTTGAACATGTGGTATTTTTCTTTGTACTCTTGCAATCGAATGGTTCCAAAGATGGCGTGGCTGGTGCAGTGAGGCGGGAGTTGATGGTGATGAAGCTGGTTGCTCACCCGCATGTGGTGCGATTGTACGAGGTTATCGAAACTCCCACCGAAATCTGCATGGTTATGGAGTACGTAGAGTCCGGCGACTTGTTCGATTACATCGTCCTTAATGGCCGCCTCTCAGAAGATGAATCCCGCCACTTTTTCCAGCAGGTTGGCATTCATTGTTACCTTCCAAGCTGAGTTTATTTATATTATTTTTATTTTACAATCTCAATCCTCGATTCGAACCCTTCAAGTGTATCGGAGAGACCTGACTATTCTACTAACTGCTCAACCAATTGAATGTCTGCGTCAGATTATTGCAGGAGTGGACTACTGCCATACAAACCGTGTCGTGCACCGTGACCTAAAACCTGAGAACCTCTTACTGGACCAAGAACGCAGCTCGATTAAGATTGCCGACTTCGGACTTAGCAATATTATGCGCGATGGGCAGTTTCTCAAGTCGAGCTGCGGAAGTCCTAATTATGCCGCTCCTGAGGTAAATCTGCAAGTAGTGCCCTTCCTTTGTACTCGGAAGCCAAATGCATCGTCACTAGAGTGACCCCACTCTTTGTATACTCTGCTTGCGAAAATCTAGCTGATGGATGGGGTGATTGTGAGCCGTGGGTAGGTTATCCAGCGACATTGGTACGCCGGGCCCGAGGTTGACGTTTGGAGTTGTGGGGTTATCCTGTACGCTATGCTTTGCGGTGTCTTGCCCTTTGACGACGAAAACATCTCCAGTCTCTACCGTAAAATCATTGTAAGTCTCTGGTTTCCTCTGTTGGAAAGGTGAAATGTCGAAGATAAGGCTTGAATTTTCAGATCTAGTGCGCTTTCGTCATAATTTTGGAATTGGTTCTCAATTCTCATTAAGAAGGTGCATGTTGTCTTGGTAGGACTGTATGTACATGTTGCCCAGCCATTTGTCCGTGGAGGCACGGGATCTGATCACAAGCATGCTCAAGGCTGATCCGTTGCAACGGATCACAATCGCCGAGATTCGTCGACATCCCTTCTTCCAACTCAAGCTTCCCAGTTATATTGCTCTACCTCCCGCCGAAACTGCTCATCAAGTGAAGAGGGTACTTGTGCCTCCTTCTTAGAAAAAATCCTAGTGAAATGGAATATGCTTTCAAACTTATTTGAGGGCAGGATTGTGTTAAGCAACTTACTGATTATTGCTCAAACCTTTCCTCAACAATCTTGCAATCTTAATTTGCTTGGGGTGGGTGAGGATGCCAGATCGACGAGGCGCTGATTCTGAGAGTGGAGAAAATGGGATTCAATCGCGAGGCTCTTGTTCATTCCTTGATATGGGAGGAGCAAACCAAGGTAGACTTAAATTCCATTCTCTCCGCAGCGACGACGGTGTCTCGTGTATAATATTACTTTTCTCCTTTGTGAGTTCTGGATTTGGGTGAAATGACATAATCTTGTAAGTAAATTGGTTTTGGTATATTTACGTTGATTTTTTTTTTTGAGGTGGCAGGCTACGGTGGCATATTTCCTGCTTTTGGACAGTCAGGAGAAGCAAGGACCTAATGAATACCTCGAAGGGCAATTCAATGACCTGGTGGGTTCACCCCTGCATGTCCATGTTTCTGGTCTAAAGATTCCTTATAGGTCATTTTGAAGCTCTTAATCTTAGTAATCAACGACGTGTCTTATTTCTTCTAATGTGACTTGCAGGAAGTGTCCACCCCAGCGATCGACACTGGTGATCGAAACCAGAACCACGGCAATGGCGGCTACCGTCAGTCAGGTAGAAAGCAATCGGAGAGCGTAAACATACCCAGGGTTCACAATGCGGATCACCATGGCTACCGCCCTGAGTCTTCATATTCCAACCAAATGTCCGAAAGTGTGGAGCAGTCTCGAGGAACCAGTACTCCAAGGAGTGTGCCCATGTCACCGATGTCACCCTTCGAATTCTCTCCCGTGCTTGAATCCACGCACATGAAGGCCATGGTACAGAAGCACGGCCCCATGCCCGTCCCCATCATCAGGGTCATGCCTCAGGGCAATTGGGTCCTAGGCTTCACGGTGAGTATCATTTCAGTATCATATTTCTGCTTTTCGAAGGCTGCCCCTGTTTTGGTATAAGTTGAGATATGGTTCTTATATCTCGAGGCGGTGTGAGCAGATCGATTTCCCTCCACACTTGCTCATGCGGGAGGTCTTGAAGATTCTGCAGCATTTGGAAGTGAGCTGGAAAATTGTGGGCGCATACTATGTCAAATGTGTTTGGGCCCCTCCGCTCCCCAATCTGGGTTTTGGTTCTCTTCCTGGTGAGATTGGTCTGTACGACAACCTCGCGTGTACGGCTGCTGCTCTTCGATCTCCGATCAAGTTTGAAGCTCAGGTAAAATTCACCAAGCAACCCCAGATTCTCTTAGTTCTGTTTCTCAGACGTGTTTAATTCTTTATCTTTATGAATATCTCCTGATACCGGCTTTCTCTGACATAGCGTTCACGAGTACCATTCATGCAAACTAAGTAGGTTTCTGAAATGGTTTGGGGTGGACATTGAATGGCCGCAGCTGTTCAAAGTGCCGGAAGGAATGCTGCTAGACTTCCACTACATGGAAGGGCCGTCGTTTGTGTTCCTCGATCTTTGTGCGTCGTTTCTAGCAGCCATATGGACCTCCTGAGTTCGTTTGATTCCAATCCCAGTTCTGCAGTGTTGACCTATAAAGCCACAATTGAAGAAAAAGAGCATTGTCTCTTCTTAAAAAATCCAGCTATGAGAGTACCTTTCAGGTAAATTCCATCAAACCAGAAATTCAAGTGGTATATCCTTCAATTTCTTGCTTGCCTTTTCATCGCTTTTATGATGTTTAGAAGGATTTCCTGGTTTACTGAGGAGTTTTGTGCTTATGATTTGTGCAGGAGCCATGAGCTGCACCAACAGCATGTTTTCTGCATAGTGTTGCTATGTATTTATCTAATCAAAGCAGTATGTCTGTCAGGCAGATAAGACTGACCACAACCATTACTGCTCCAAGGGTACTGGTCTGTTTAGTTCTGCATGTCCCCATGAGTTGTAAAAACCTGGTGAGGTTACATCTCATTTGTTTGCTACCATTATTTTATGATGTTTGATGCCACACAGTCTCCAGCAGCTTTCATTTTATGATGAAACAGGAAGTTGCCCATAGTCTGGTTTGCAGAGCATGGCGCTGTAAAAATTACAGCACATATACACTAACAAATGTGCCTGCCCTTGATAGGTAATCCTTATGTCCTTGGTTGGTTGATTTCAATGAACTTGTTTGTATTTTTTAATTTCTGGATCATTACATTCCAAGTAATAAGAATCTAAAACACTTCAAGGATCATATCTTAAATAAGTTGGCCAGCTTCCTAGATAACCATATCCACAAACATGCATGACAATGTGAAAGGTTGTGGATGTAATATTTGTATGTGCATGGATACATATATGTATTTCTATATACATACATTTCTGGATTGAATAGGCATGTTGCTATTAGAGTAGTCGATGAGTGTATTTGAATCTTCACCAAACCTCATGAAAGAGATCAAGATGGAAGTTTATTGTTTGAGCTGGTGTATATGTCCAAAAAAGCTTTTGTGGTTGATTCAAATCAAGTGAAATGGTGCCCACTAGTAATTCAATACAGTTTAATTTCTTGGTTGCTTATGTTGTTAAATGTGGTTGTTTTAATATATCTATATCTATATATATATATATATATTTATACTCTTTTGATCATTTATTTTGTTCAATAATTATTTGAGTAGTAGCCTGGTAATTCTCAATCTTTGAATTTAAATTTTGTGCTCTAGAGTTTGTGTTTGTTGGCATTAACCAATAACAGTGAGGTTGTGAAAATGTAGAAGTTGGTGGAAGTTCTTTTGCAACCTTACTCTTTATAATTTTGACTAGCTTATAGTGCATATCAAATCCAGTGAAAAATGGACATTATAATTTTGAAATAAAGAAAAAATTAATTACAAAGTTCCATATGGCTATCTTTGAGGATCACAACTTCTATTGATGGGAGGAGAGAGTTGAATTTCTTGTTTCATCTTTCATTATGTTTTATGGAGGTGACATATTTGAAAGATGTAGGTGTAGTCTACTTGATTGGACAGAGTGGAGGATGATCAGTAATATTATTTAATAAAATATATATTGTATCAATTTTTTTTACTATACATAGATATTAATTTCTTTATTTTTTATTATTTGATTCATTACTTAAGATAAATATTGAATGAAAAATATTGATTCTCATTAGGTAATTAATATGATTGCATATTTTAAATTCTTATAATAATTACCTAATACTCATGTGCTTTGAAGTTTTTAAGATTAATTTCATGAGTTTAAAGAATAAAAAAAATAAAATAAAATTGTAAGTAGTTTTTAAAGAAATCTTGTAGTACTTTGAATTGTGAGTAAAAAGATAATTTATGCATAATAAGTATGATATAAAAATATAAATATTTATAGGATTTTAAGTCTAATGTTTAATGTTGTTTTTAGGAAAAATATCATATGTACCCCTAAAATATGTAGAAATATCAAGAATATCCATGTATTTTTGATAATAGCAAATCTACTTCTTAGTTTTGTGATAATTACAAATCCAAAATATCCATGTCTTTTTGATAATAGCAAATCTATCCCTAAGTTTTGTCATGATTACAAATCTATTTTTGGATGTGATAAGCTATTACCATCTTTATTTTTAGCTACATTTGAGGTCCAACTGTATATCATGTAGATTTTGGTACAAGACTTTTTTGCATATTTTGAGCCTTACATAAAATATAATCAACAATAGAGTAAGTAATTTTTAAATTTATTTATGGAATATCAGCATTAGCTTTGTCAAAGGGTGGTTTTTCAAGTTTCTTGTCTTCTCTTGCTTCTAAAGTATGTCATAGTATTTGTGTATTGAATGCTATGTGAAAAAATTGAGCTTTGAAAAGATTTTGCTTGCTAATGATGCAATGAATGCATTGAGTCAATGTACAATGCAAGGTGATTTGAAGGTGTGTTTCTTATGCTCTTCTTCTAAATCTTCTTATGTTGTGCTCTTAAATAGTCCTCACAATTTAAGCTTATGAAACCTAATTTTGCAAACATGCATTTCAATGAAATACTTGCATTGAGAGTAGCAAAAAAAGCTCAAACTTGCCCACAAATTAGAACGACATGCTTGTAAGTCCAAGCTATTGCTCATAGATAGACTTGTCCTACTATTCATTAATGATGATGATGTGCTCGCCATTATACGCAAACAATTCCTTATACAATAATATTGACACAATCAAGGACCTAAAGAGCCCTCGAGCTTACTGTATGCCAAAATGTCCATGATAGAAGTATGTTTTGGCTTGCACAAAACATACAAAATCAAATTTAATTGCTCCATAGACTCTATGTAATCACCAAGTTGAACTAAAATTATAGCCTAGAAAATTTTAACTTTGAAAAAGATTACGATTTAGATTCACTCGCTCAACTTTGAATCTATAAATGAAAGTCTCTTTGGAATTGATAGGACATTGTGACACATAAGATATGTTGTTGAAGATTGATAACATTGTTTGTAGTATCCAAGACACAAGAACTCTCAATTTAATGATATAATACATCATTTTTATTTTTATTTTTATTACATTTCATGTAATGCCTCAAATGTGAAGAAAAGTGTTGCGTTAAAATTTGTGTGGCATGTGGTTGGACCTCAAATGTAGCTAAAACAAAAAGATGGTTATGGCTAATTATGTTCAAGGGTAGATTTGCAATTATCACATAAATGAAGGATAGATTTACTATTATTAAGTTTATAGGAATATTTTTGATATTTTTGCATATTTTAAGTATATGTATGATAATTTTTCTTGTTTTTATATAAAAAATTATTTATTCAATAAAACAATTTAGATACAAGACAATTGAATAAAGAAACCTTCTCATTGGCCATAAAGAAGGGAATGATGGAAACACATGGAATGTACAAACATAAGAAATTTTTGTATCCAATGGAACAAGTTCCTATTAATTTAATATAATATAAGTTTTATAAAATAAAAACTATATTGACTTTGATAAATAAATTTTAAAAATTATTATGTTTGATTTTTTAATATATATTAAAAAAACTATAAAATAAAGAATGACGTATACATATTCATTCAAGTAAAATAATATAGATATTCATATATATATATATATATATATATGCAATGCATAGTTTTACTTAATTTAAACTTGAACCATGATACATAAAAATATCATATATATATATATATATATATATATATACATATTAATATAATACTATTTTTTATATTTATACAAATAAAATCATAAAAATAAAAAATATACTTTTTTATTATTCTTATATAAGTATTATTTTACTCAAGAACTTTATAACATTATATACTTTACAAAAACATACTTATTAATATAAGTAATAAATTAAATTTAGTAAATAAAAAAATCATGTTTTATTTTAAATATGTTATAAATTACTATATTTTTAAAAAAGAAATCATTATGCTTTTATCATATAATTTATTTATTTTAATTTATCATGATACATTCTTGTTTAAATATATATTTCTACTAATATGTATATTCACATCATTAACATTTTTTAAAGTTTTTATATTAGCAATGTTGTAAATATGTATTTTATAAATTTCAACACATTAATACTCATCATATTATGTGCCTATTATTCTTTTACTTGGTGGTTGTATCTTTTGTTTTTAAGCTTGCATTTTCAACATATAAATGCAATACTCTACTTTAGTTTTATACATTTTAATTTCTTCTCATAAAAATTCATAATATAATAAATATAGATAAAAAATAATATTATTTTTATTATATGTATATGTATGTATGTATATTAGGTGTTGCTAATGTCACCATATTTTTTTCTATTATTATCACAATTTTTCATCCACCAAAATTTATTATTAATAAAATTTTAAAAATGCTTTATATTAAGATTAAAATTATTTTCTAAATATTGATATATCTTTATATATATTATCAATATTAAAGAAATTAAATTAAAAAAATTAAAAAATTAAAAACATATGTCAAGTAGATGATAAGTTGTGATAGCATTAGCAAAAGCTAAAGTGGCATGTAGTGGATGGCAAATTGTGGTGATAATAGAAAAACTTGTGGTGGCATTAGCAACATCCTATATTTTTTAATAAATAAAAAAAATATTTGTAAGATATTTTTTACTTGCTTCATTTAACAAATTTTAATAGTAAATTAAAATAGGCTTCCAAAAATTAGAACTTCTAGATTAGAACTTCTTTCTATTGCATTATTATCATCCAAATGTTTTAAAGTTCATGTTCAACAACTTATGAGCATTAAGGTCAGACAGTTCATTTGCATACAAACATTTATCTTCAAAACTATTTTAAAAAATAAATATTATTATTAATTAAATTCTAAAGAAATTTAGCAGCTAATAAGATCTTGCAAAATTTGGAGCATGATTTATCTTGCTTGCATACTATGAGACCCACAACAAAAATGACTAAAAAATTATTTTTAAATATAAAACTGTTTGGTACCATTAAATTAGGAGTTTTGGTGTCTATTAGCCAATGATTTCTAGTGGTGATTGGTATACATTTATGGTACCAGTATTTTTCATTTTTATCATTCTATAGTTCAATGTCCATGTCAACTTTTCTAGTTAAATTACATGAAATTACAAATTTTATTTTTTTGGAAACAGATGCAATGTCTACAGATACTTTGTATTTCTGTGGTTGCATGCTACTTGGTTAAAATTTTAAAACTTTAACATAATTATAATCCAACTCCAAAAATATTTATATATAGTTTTCTTTTCGTGCATGAAAAATTAAACCACCACGCAAAGCCTAATTATTGCTTTTACTTAAATTTAAGCTAGACTCAACATAAATTTTTGAATCAATTGCCAAAACACTATAATCTTTAAAAAGCGTAATATAAATGTAGATTAATAAATAAAGAAAAGAATACAAATAACAATAATAATAAAACAACATGATGTACATTTGTCTATGTAAGACATGCTATACTTTATAAAATTATTCTTGAATGCTTTCAACTGTTCAAAACTCTCTTCTATATTTGCTGAAATATTTAATTATTTTTATTACACTACCATTTTGCAAGTGAATTGGATCCTATTTATTTCACTGTGCAATATTATTGAACATTCTCTCTCTTTCTTTTTTCTTTTTTTTTTTTTTTTTTTGTAGTGCCTCTTTAGTTTCAAATCAAAACATCTTTCTAATGCCTTTACATTCCAATGATATATGCAAAATCTATTAGTGTGCTTGTGATGTAAGCAAATGTTAGGCCCACTTAATTTAAATTCCATCATTTTTCAAAATATCATAAAGCAATCGTTTGACTCACTTTTGTGAGATCCAAAGATGTAATTTCATTTTCATTTTTTAAATTTCAGCATATTGAGCCTTGCTCACTTTTATATAGATATTATCAATATTATATAACTAAGCTTTATTGTTGTTGACTTTACCCTAAGATGCCTTTGAAGACATTCTTTGCAATCACCATTAAATTACATCAAAATAATCTAGCAAGATTCCTATCTCAGTGCATCATTATCTCTTTTATACATTGTTCCAAGTTTAATCAATTCATTTTTAAAATATACTATTTTTTAATGATATATAGTATTTTTAATACCCACTATTCTCTATTCACAATCTTAGTTTTTTAGCCATTCAAATAAATATGCTTTATAATATTGTAATAGACTTTTGAACAAAGTTTAAAATGAAATAAGATAATTTTTAAAAAATAAATAATATATATAATAATAATAATAATAATAATAATAGATTTAGCCAATATATGGTGATATTATATGTAAATTGAGACATATTATTTTATAGAGACACGAGTAGTTATACCTATTGGCTTATATTGAGTGTGTTTTTGGTTTGAATAAATTTTGCCTAATGAATATACAAAAAATACACAAACATAAAAATTTCATAACATTTCATAAACTTCAAGTTTATCAAAAGCTATTTGGATTTTAAGAAACTCAAATAACATGTCCATGTTTGCGTGTTAATGCAAACTAAAAAAAGATAAATAACAAATATAACTTTAAATAAAGCCAACATGAAGTTGCAATGAAGATCATTTTGGATAATTTTTTTCATATCAAGTGGTCAATTTATAATCGGATGTTAAAAAAGTAATATACATAAAAACACAACATACTATAGCAGCCAATCAATGCTCTTTATTATGATGAAAAAAATTAAGTGCATTGTATTGCATCAAAGAGTGATCTAAAATTGTTTATGTAATTGAGATGACATCATCTTAGAAACACGATCAAATTCAGACTGCTTTTTAACATAATAAAATTTGTGTAATTTTATTTTTTATTTTTTATATAAGATTAAATTCATTGACTTTGGATTTGCAATCAAACATTTAAACTTTTAAAAAATTCTTTAAAAAAAGATAAAAGATAAAAATAATATATATATATATATATATATATAAAGTAATAAAACATCAAAAATATAAAATAATAAATATAAAACATAAAAATAATACAACCTTCATTGTTTTGCCAACACAACTTATTAATGCTTTGTTATTTTACTACACAATTATTTGTTGAATGGTTTGGTTTAAAATACCACTATCATATGAAGGTAGCAATCATGATAGCTATTTTAGACTTAAAGCCAAAGTTTTTCAATCTTTCAAACCATTATAAGTCATTATACCTCAATCAATGTTATTTCAACAATTTATTATATATTACATTTGTTGTCTATTGCTTAAGAGGATAACTTACAAATATTTATGCTATCTTTGTAGAAAGAACTTCTATTTACTTTATAGAGGCATAAATGAGCCAAATCAAAATAAATGAGATAAAAAAATAATATATACATGTTTAAAACAAAATATACATCAAATTATCAAATTTGATACTTGAAGAGGACTAGTTGTCAACTTGGATTGAAATCAGACCCCAAGGTATAAAATTATGTACCTATGGTAATTCTGAGGTTCTTTTATAAATCAAAGAGTAGGATTTGAGAGCAAACTTGAAGAAAGATTTTTGGACATTGGTTTCATGTCATTTGGATCAATATTAAAAATTTGAATGATTTTCAAAATTAATAATGTTTCCAATGGATTTGGATTTCAAGAAATAAAAATATATTTATAAATTTGAAGGTTTTGTAAGTTTTGTGGCATATAAATAGGTAAAATTTGGATAGATTGTTGTTGTGCTTGTTGTTAACATGTGTGAAAAAGTTAAAATCAATTGAATAGTTAGATTGAAGCATATAAAGGTTTTTTTTGGATTATGGTCTTGAAAATTTGAAATTTAGGATTAGTGAGTAATTCTAAGATTAGCAATATCTATAAGTTGGATTGAAGAAAAATTTAAAAAATTCACTTGAAATTTGATTATTTATATAATATCTGCTTTTGAAGCAATTGAACAATTCAATAAGGAGAAATTGAACCTAAAAGATCAACATTTGAGTTGGAGAAGGAAAGTGGCCAACAACTAAGAGGTTTTGGGAGCCTTTTTTTACAATTGGTAAGTTCAATTCTTCTCAAAATGTTTGTATTTGTAAATTGCTTATTGATTGAAGTCTAAGTAAAATTTAAGTCAAGATCTATGGTTTAATTAATATTTTTTGAGATTTCAAATAACTCTAGTAATTGATTGCAATTTAATTGGAATTTTCTTAGAATTGTTTAGGATTTTAAATTTCATTAGGATTTGGTCTAGGATTATGATTTAGGATTTGATTTAGGATTTATTTAAGATTCATTAGGATTTTAATTAGAATTTTAATTAGGTTTTATTTTGAACTTGGTTAAAATTCATTAAGATATTGATTAGAATCAAACTAAAATTGATTAGGATTTATTTAGGATTTATTTAGGATTTATTTAAAATCTCTATTTTTAATAATTCTTTTGGATTTTTGATTATTTTTTATAGAATTTTTCTTTATAACTTCTTTATTTCTTTAAGATTATTATTATTTTTTTAAGATTTTATTTTTTATATTACTTTTATAATTTCTTTATTACATTTCTTTGAGGTTAAATTATGACTTCTTTGTATTTTTTTTATGAATTTTTTTTAAGTTTATTTTAATTAATTAAGATCTAATTGAGATTATTAAGGATTACTTGAAGTTTATTTACAACTCTATTAGACTTGATAGAATTATTATTGCATTTCAACTTATCTTCCATAATTAAGTGCCTGGTATATTTTTAAGCAAGAATATACGTAATACAACAATCATGGGGTGGAAGATATGCAGCTATATTGGTGTTCAAAAATTTGGTTTTATATGTTATTATTTGATCATCTTAAAGAATTATAGTGTCCATCAACAAAAATATGTATTCATGGCTTGAAATATAATTATTAATAATAGCATTAATTTTTTTGACCAAGTGTCACGAACACAAATACAGCCTCGAGATCTAACAAGAAATTCAAGAAGAACTGGAAAGAACTAAATTTAATCAAATGAATATAATAACAACACCAAAGAGGTGAGCTAGAGCTCCAAGAGATGTGTTGTCGAGACTGAAGAACTCTTCAGCCTCGATTCCAATATATACTCCTATTTAGGAAGCTTCTCAAGCAACTTCTACCAACTAGGAAGCTTCTAGAAGGTTCCAAAGACTTGCTTCTAGAAGGTTCTAGAAACTTATCTCTAGAAGGTTCTAAGGACTATGTCCCTAACATCTTCTACAAACTAAGAAGCTTCTAGAAGGTTCCAGAGACTTGCTTCTAGAAGGTTCTAGAAACTTGTCTCTAGGAGGTTCTAAGGACTATGTTCCTAACATCATCCCCTCCTTTAGCTTCGAGGTCTCTGAGAAGCAATGTTGTTGTTAATCAATACCAACGTAAGAAAATGAAAATCTGTTGCATAATGTCTGCTATGAACTCCAATTGTTGTTCACAAGGCAAGTGATTTATCGGCCCTTGAAGCCAATGGTAGTGGCCCATTTCTTCAACTTCTGAACAAGCATGAACTTCCATGTCCTCATTGTGAAATTTTCCTACAAATACGTCTTCTGGCTGACCATCATAAGTAGGCTCGGACTCAATACAATCACTAGAGATCGGTTACTCGATATCCTCCGTCGTCAAGGTGGTGTAGGCGGTTCTTCATGTCGGGGTCGCCTTCGTGAGCTAGTCGGTTGAGATAATTTGATTGGCATAGTATCTATCTCTTGGCTATCCATATCAGAAGACCAAACTATGGCTACTGAAAAAATTCTATTTTATCTTGGAGAAAATAACTACATCAACTACGAATTTTGGTGGTGCTTTCCTCCTTTCTTATATTCTTGGGTGAGAAAGCTTCAAAAGGAAGCTATTGTCGAACTGGCTTAGGTTTATGAGGATGTTGTTGATGAAACTCCTGTATCTTTTGTGGCGCATTGGCGAGATTTTTAGCTGACTTCCACGTTCGCTCATTAATGTCGTAGCCGCACCAATGAATAAGATACTCCAACTTGCCCCACCTTCGCCGTGAATTCAGTATCTTTTCAACCTCATATTCCTCGTGGTTCTCGATCTCAATACTAGGTGGCAGACATTGCACTCTTCAATGAAAAGATGACTCTCGATAAGGCTCCAACAGAGAAACATGAAAGATTGGATGTACCTTCATAGAAGCCGATAATTCCAGATGGTACGCCACTGAATTGATTTGCTTCTGGATGATAAATGGTCCCAATCTTTGATAGTCCAACTTATCACATGGTCACTTGGTCTTGATATTCCATCGAAGAAGCCATGCTTTATCTCCAATTTTGAAAGTAGGTGCTTGATTCCGAAATCTATCTATAGATGCCTTGTAGGATTCTTGAGCAGATTGTAATTGAAGCTTCAATGTATTTTGAAGCTCTGATAGTTGTTTCGTAAATCCTTCAGCTGCTGGATTGTTATTTATTGACGGACTTAATAAATCGAGCTTCGGATGATACCCATAGTTGGAAAAGAATGGTGTGTATTGAATCGACGCATGGAGGGTGTTGTTATATGCAAACTTGACTAGTGACAGATATGTGGTCGAATCGTCTTGCTGATAGTTGATGCTGCATCGTAAGTATTGTTCAAAGACTTGGTTCACCCATTCCGTTTGGCCGTCAATTTGAGGATGAAAAGCTGAAGAAAGCTTGATATCCACCTTCAATATCTCAAAGAGAGATCTCCAAAACCTTGATACAATATTTGAGGTAATTGAACATTAATAAAAGTCCCATTTCTTTATATTTTCATGGTATACTCATGTTACAACACGACATCCACCCCCTCTGAACCTGTGCATCCTCCGGTATGCACCAATTTATCCAATTACTGTTTGATTTATAATATATTCTCTACGTCTTTGTCCAGTTCGTCTTCGTCACCTTCATTATCCAAATCACGTTCATCTTCTTGCTGCGTACTTAACTTGCATAATTTTCCTTCAATATTATATAATCTTTTTCTTTCTTTTCTTTTAAAATCATCAACTTTCTTATACATAATATTTTCATTCTCCAATATATCAATAAAACTCGCATCAAAGGTACGTTCATCTCGCGAGAGTACCTCCTCTTTTGTACCTCCATAATCTCGCTTTATAGTGATACCTCTCCAAAATCCTTAAATCCTTCAATAATCTTTGGCAATGGTTTCTCCCTCAACCTATCTCGATTCCGTTCATGGTTAGGAAGTACTGTTAGAAATTGTACAGCTTTCCTCCCATCTTCGCTACGTATCCTTGCATAAGCAGAACCATCGTCAAGTACTTTTGTTTCCATCCGTGTTGCCATAATATAAGGTTGTCCTAAAATCAATAAATAAGACGTTGTATCTTGAACAAAGAAATATTGCTCCGTCGCAACATTTCCAATCCGAATTTTGACATCTGGACAAGCTCCATATAATTCGCCCCGTATGTTATTAGCTGCTCGTATTGCCCATCCATGTTCCATATCAATTGGCCATTTTTGCTTCTTATAAAGATCTTTAGACATAAGTTTTATTTCAGAACCATGGTCGACTAAAGCAACAATTGGTTCTTCTATATCTCCTACTTTCACCAATACCTCAGTAGTTGCCCTTGCCTAATGCTTTCGAGTATAATGGCTCAAAGTTTCTATTTTCTTATGACTATAATCTTCAAAACGTACTTGTTGATTATACCCATTCTTTTCATTTGTTAGTTGCATGTAACCAATATCAACCTCTTCTTCATCTTTATATATTCTTGCATCAATAGCATGACTCATTCCAGTTTTGTCCATTAATTGCCTCTTTCGCTTAATGCTGTCAATGATAACATCATGAAACTCCTTCTTTGCAATTTCCAAAACTTCTTTCAATGTGAATTCCACCTTAGCGTTTAATATACGTTCTTCCAACATCCCTTTCAAATTTGTTGCCGCTTCAATGTCAGAAAGTAGCTTATAAGCAATTGATTTGCTCTTATCTTTTGTCTCCCTCATTTTTTCTTCCAATGATGCTGAGGTATCCTTTACAGGCAATTCTTGTGAAGCTGCCTCCTGAGCCTTGTCTCTTTGAGTTTGCCTCTTAGAAGAATTTCCTTCTCTCGTATCATCAAAATTTCCTCGTCTCTTTTCTTCCATCAAAGCTTCATATTGGCTCTTAGCAATATATGCATGAATTGAAAGAGACTCAACAGGATCCTCCCAACCTGTTGCACCTCGTATTGTAGCTGCAGTCCTCAATAATGCTTCTCGAGGTAATTTCTCTTCTTGTATTGTAGAAATGGCAGAAGCCCAAAACTCACTAGTTTCCGTACTTCCACCAATTTCATCATCTACTCTAGTACTATAACTTGTACTTTCTCGTGTTGCTGTTTCATGCTCTTTTAAGTAATCTTGAACCAATGCTCTCATTCCTCCCTTGCCAAAATTGGTTTGAAGAAGATCCTTCCTATCTTTTAATGCTATCTTCTCATCTTTCTAGCAAATAATTCCTTGCCGTATCATACTATTAAACTCATTGCAATCTTTTCTAGTGTGCGAAGCGTCATCACACCAAATGCATCTTTGTACATATCCTTGTTTTGAAACATTCTTCGAATTGTTTGTAGAAGTATTCTCTTCAAGTCTTGCCAATTTGATTTGAAGATCTCGTATTCTTCGTATAATTTCTTCCATCCCCATATCTGCTTTCTTTGATAAGGATGTCGAAGATTGAATTGTAGGCATTGTTGGTGGTGTTGTACGTACTGGAGCTTTGGGTGCTTGTACTGTTTTCAAAATATTACTCCTATCCTTCTTCTTTTCTCTTTTTGTATGCAATTCCATCGCATCTTCAATGTTCTTCCACTTTGTTGTCAATCCTTCATCTTCTTCTTTGTCTTCAAGAAGGAGTTTTAATTTTCCTTGCAATTCTCCATCAGCAGCTTGAAGAAATAGATCAACTTTGTTTGGCTCCAATGTCAATTTTTCTACCTTCGATAATTGAGAGTACTGCCTCTCAAATTCCCTTAGTAGCTCTGTTGCTTGCAAATTCTTATTAGACCGTTCAATCCATTCCAGAAACAGCTTCTTAGTAATGGGATCAGCATCTTCCAAGAAATATTTGTCTTTCAATGCATGTGAAAAAACCTCCCATGAATTCCCATAATGATCCGTAATTGATGTAATATGGTCTCTTATCTCCGGTATCATGGCAAGTCCAAATAATTCAACCATTTTCTTCTCAGAAACCCGATTTAATTCCATTTCACGAACATAACATCTTAAATACATTGAAATATTCCTTCCATCAAATTGATCAATTTTATTGATCATGTCACGGACCAAAAATACAAACAAGAAATCTAAACAAGAAGTTCAAGAAGAAATGACAAGAACTAGATTATTGGATGAGTACAAGAGCAACGCCAAGAGAATTGAGCTAGAGCTTCAAGAGATGTGTTGTCGAGACTGAAGAACTCTTCAGTCTCGACTCCTATATATACTACTGGCCTATGGTTCTAAGGAAGCGCATCAAGAAGCTTCCCAAGAACTATGAAGCTTCTCGAGCAACTACCCAAGAGCTAGGAAGCTTCTCAAGTAACTTCCTAGAATCTACTAGAATATTCTAAGAATCTTTTAGAGCCTTCTAACAGAATCTTCAAAGAATCTTTAGGGAATCTTTAAAGAATATTCTAAGAAAATATTCAAAGAATCTTCTGGAAGTTTCTAGAGACTTCTTTCTAGAAGGTTCTAGAAACTTGTCTCTAGAAAGGTCTAAGGACTATGTTCCTAACATCACCTCCTCCTTTAGCTTCGAGGTCTCCGAGAAGCAATGTTATCGTCAGTCAATACCAACGCAAGAAAATGAAGATCTGTCGCATAACCTCTGCTATGAACTCCAATTGTTGTTCACGAGGCAAGTGATTCAATGGTCCTTGAAGCCAACGGTAGTGGCCCACGCCTTCAACTTCTGACCAAGCATGAACCTCCGTGTCTTCATTGTGAAATTGTCCTGCAAACACTCCTTCTGGCTGACCGTTGTAGGCAGGCTCGACCTCAAATACAATCATCAGCGATCTGTTGCTCGGAATCCTTCGACGTCGTTGTGGTGCAAGCGGTTCTTCATCTCGCGGTCGTCTTCGTGAGCTAGTTGCTTGAGATGACATGAGAAGTGTAGTATCTTGGCTATCCATATTCAAAGGCTAAAATAATAAGAACAAACTTGGGCTACTAACAAAGTTCTACGCTATCTTGGAGAGAATGATTACATCAACTATGGATTTTGGTGGTGCTCTCTCCTCTTTTCTGTTTTCTGGATGAGCAAGCTTCAGTAAGAAGCTATCGTCGAACCGGCTTGGGTTTCTCAGGATATCGTCGATGAAACTCCTGTACCTTTTGCGGCGCATTCGCGAGATTTTCGGCCGGCTCCCATGTTCGTTCATTAATATCGTAACCGCTCCAATGCACAAAGTATTCTAATTTATCCCGTCTTTGCCGTGAATCCAGGACCTTTTCCACCTCGTATTCTTCGTGGTTCTCTATTTCTATGCTAGGTGGTGGACATTGTATTCTTCCAGGGAAAGACAATTCTCAATAAGGCTCCAACAAAGAAACATGAAAGACAGGATGTACCTTCATAGTAGCTGGTAACTCCAGACGATACGCTACAGGATTGATCTGCTTCTGGATAACAAATGGTCCCAATCTCCGATAGTCCAATTTGTCACATGGCCGCTTGGTCTTAATATTTCGTCGAAGCAACCAAACTTTGTCTCCAATCGTGAATTTAGGTGCCTGATTCCGAAATTTGTCCGCGGACGCCTTGTAAGATTCTTGGGCAGTTTGCAATTGAAGCTTCAATGTAGTTTGAAGCTGCAAAAGCTCCTTCACCAATCCTTCAGCTGCCGGATTGTTAATCGTTGACGAACTCCATAAGTGAAGCTTTGGATGGTATCCATAATTGGAAAAGAATGGCGTTTGTTGAGTTGACGCATGAAGGGTGTTGTTATATGCGAACTCGGCTAGCGATAGATATGCGACCCAATCATCTTGTTGATAGTTGATGGTGCAACATAAATATTGCTCTTAAACTTGATTCACCCGTTCTGTTTGGCCGTCTGTTTGAGGATGAAATGCCGAAGAAAGCTTGATATCCACCTTCAATATTTCAAAAAGAGATTTCCAAAACTTTGACACAAACTGGGTTCCTCGATCCGATACGATATCATCTGATAGACCATGATATCGATACACATTATCAAGAAAGAGTCTTGCTGTGTCTTTGCTTGACGATGTCTTCTTGCAAGGGACAAAATGCGCCATCTTTGTAAGCCGGTCTACGACAACAAAAATGCTGTCAAATGAATTTGATGGTGGTAGATTCATAATAAAGTCCATGGAAATCGAAGACCATGGTCGGCGCGGAATAGGCAATGGCTGTAGAAGTCCATAAGGTCGATATCGAGGGTTTTTGGATCTTGAACAAATGTCACAAGATACAACAAAATCTTTCACATCCTTCCACATTTGAGGCCACCAGAAATCGCGGGAAATAAGTTCCAAGGTCTTATTGAATCCAAAATGTCCTGTAGTTGGAAAGTCATGATGAGATTGAAGAACTCGGAGTCGTGTTGGTCCTTTTGGGATATAAACCCGCTCTTCGAAATATACTAGATCTCCTTCCATCTTGAATTTATCATCACTAGCATGTTGCTTGATATCAAGGGCTAGAGAATCTTCAATGGTTGCAGCCCGTACCTGGTCGAAGAAGTCAGCATCAATTGGTACAATAGCTGCGTTGAGCCGAAATTTCTCTGGCTTCAACAATGTCGTGCACTGTTGATCAAATGCTGCATCTCCAGCCTTTGGCGCGAGATATGATCTCCTTGATAATGCATCGGACAACCTTTGTTGCTTCCCAGGCCGATAAGTAATAACAAAGTCGAACCTGGATAGCGACATACTCCACCGAGCTTGACGCCGATTCAAAACCCGAGCCGACATAAAATACTCCAAATTCTTGTGATCTGTATATACGGTCACTGGATGTGTAGTTCCTTCGAGAAAGTGGCGCCACTCTTGGAAAGAATCTACTATAGCAAGGAGTTCCTTATCGTAGATCTCATAGTTGATCTCAGGAGCAGAGAATTTTCGAGAATAGAACGCAACTGGATGGAGCTTCTCATCTACGCCCATCTGTGAAAGTACAGCTCCCGAAGTAAAATCCAAAGCATCTGTCTCCAAATAAAAGGCCTTTGTAAAGTTCGGATGTACCAAGATTGGAGCTGTAGTAAATACCATCTTCAAATCTTGAAATACTTTTTCTGCGATGGGTCCCCATTCGAGCTTGTCCTTGCACGTTAACCGAGTGAGAGGGGCAGCAACTTGAGAATAATTCTTGATGAAGATCCGATAGTAGTTAGTAAATCCAAGAAAACATTGTATGTCCCTAATCGTCTTCGGAACTTCCCAAGACATGATTGCTTCCACCTTCTTTGGATCCATCTTCAAGCCTTCCGTAGTCGCGATGAATCCCAAAAACTCCATCTCAGTTTGGTGAAATAAGCACTTCTCCAATTTGGCATAGAGTCCTCGCTCCCGTAGTTTTTTGAGTACCAGACAAACGTGCTTCTCATGTTCTTCCTCGTTCTTAGAAAATATCAAAATATCATCTAGATAGATGACAACAAAATCGTCTAGATGCTCTCGAAAGATGTCATTCATCATGTGTTGAAAGATCGCTGGAGCATTAGTAAGACCAAATGGCATGACATTGTATTCAAAATGGCCATACCTTGTTCGGAATGCTGTCTTCCATTCATCTCCTTCCTTAATTCGCACAAGGTTGTAAGCTCCCCTTAGGTCAATCTTTGTAAAGATCCTTGCACGCCCAAGTTGCTCTAGAAGACCAGAGATCAAAGGCAGTGGGTAGCGATTCTTTTTTGTCACCTTGTTGAGACCTCGATAGTCCACGCACATCCGTAGTGAGCCATCCTTCTTCTTCACAAATAAGATTGGTGCCCCAGTTGGCGACTTCGAATTACAGATGAAGTTCTTGGCTAGATTCTCGTCAATGTACTTCTGCAACTTAGTCAACTCCGTCTGCGACAAATTGTAGATTGGTCCAAAAGGTGGTTGTGCTCCTTCTTGCAATTCAATGGTACAGTCATAGGGTCGATGCTCTGGCAGCATATCAGCATTCTTCTTTTCAAAGACATCTTTGAATTCTTCATACTGCTTTGGAATAACCAAAGTCAGAGTTGCATCTTCTCAAGTCGGAGTTGCGAAGATGACAAGAGGTGTATTTTGCTTGGCTTCCTTCATGAAAGCCCTTGCACCTATAAACAAGGATTTGTTTCTAGACATTGTCTTGGCAGATTCCACCTTCAAGGAGTTTGTTGGAAATGTCACTTTCCGCAACTTTCAATCTATCAATGGATTATATCTATCAAGCCAAGATAGTCCCAAAATGATAGGACATGAAGGGGTCTTGATAACATTAAACACAATATTGCTCTCATGGTTTTCAAGACGTACCTTCAATGGTTTAGTTTCATGGATAACATTGCCCGAAGACAATGGTCGTCCGTCTATGACTTCTATATGGACAGGCTTAAATTTCTTTACAAGAGAAATATTGTGAAGCTTGGCAAACTCTTCATCTATAAAGCAAGCGGATGCACCCGAGTCTAATAAAGCATCGACTTGTAGTTCTTGAATACCCAGATGTAAAGGTACCATAAAACAATCTGATGGTTGAGTTGAGAGAAAGGGACCTTGATTAATTTTGGATGTTGAGATGTCCAACCGCACGGTCCTTATTGTGGCTGGGCGTCCTTGTTTTCCTGCATGCTTGTACTCCTGAGTCTTGTTGTTTGAGGCTTTTGTTTCTTCCGACAATCTATAACTTTATGGCCCGCTTCTCCGTAATATAAACACAAGTTTTGTTCAAACCGTCGCTTCCTTTCCTCAACTGTGAGGGGTTTGAAATGTACCGCATCAATTTGGATGGGTTCAGGATCTGTGGAGTGATTCTCTGGACCTTTTGAAAATGTAGCAAATGCTCCATCATTTCTCCAGCTTGATCGTCTTTCTTGTCATAATTCAAAGAGGCGGTTGTCACAAATAATTGCCTGAGATATAAGTTCTTCTAAAGTATCCGCCTTAGGCATGGTGATCAATAAGTTCTTGACATCATCTCTCAGTCCATATCAAAATCGTGTCATGAACGCCTTATCATTCCAATCAAGATCACATGTAAGCTGTTGAAATTCTGCAGCATAGATTGCAGCAGAACGTGATCCTTGTCGTAGATTTTGTATCTTTCTTTCAGCCACTCTTTCTCAATCGCTATCTCCAAACGCAGCAGTAAGTCTCTCTATGAAAGCCTCTAGGTCGTACAATATTGGAGAATCCTTCTCCAATAGTGGAGCAAACCAAGAGCGAGCATTTTCTGATAGAAGAGTACCTATGAAAGCAACCTGGGTAAATCCATTCGGATAACGAGAAGGGTATAGGCGTAGGTAAAGCCGTACTTGTTGCACAAAACCTCGGAAGTTGGCTCTTGTTCCGTCAAACTTGTCTGGCATACTCGCTTTTGGTTCTTTCGTACTAATCCTTGAAGTATCCATAGTGGTCGTATGTGACACATGTCTTGCTTCTCTCAGTCGAATAATCTCTTGTTGTAGGCTATGAATTTCGCGTCTAGCTTCTTCGGTCACTAGATCAATTTGAGGTTCTTTACTTGGATTGCGAAGAAATGCAATCTCCTTTCATACACTATTCATAAGAGCTTGAAGATCTGCAAGAGTTGCCACTCTATTCTCTACTTGTGGAGATGCACTGTCTATGACCTGGTCTACTTCCATATTTAGAGAATAGATGGATTAAAATTTTGAGAGAAGAAGAAATTGCTAAGTCTCTTGGAAAAAATTGTAGCACTACCTGTCACTAAAACCTACTCGGAGAAAAGAAAAAAAAAATACTAAACGATTTCAGTTTTAGAGGAGGGTAATCCGCAACCTCTAAAAATGCCTCAATGCTTTCGAGAAGAGGGGTAATCCGCACTCTATCAAGAAGGCAAAGCTCTAAAATCGATGTTAACAGTCTTTTTTACTAGCTATGCTAAACAAAAAGAAGGAATTAATATCAGTCCAAGAGAGGGTAATCCGCAACCCTTAGAACGCTCAAGTATCTCTAAGGAAAGGGGTAGTCCACTCTCTGCGTCAAAGAACTAAGCTCTGATATTGTGATCCGCAACCCCTAAAGGTAATCCGCAACTCCTAAAGCGCTAGAATACCTTCAAGAAGAGGGATAATCCGCTCTCAAACAAGAAGGATTCAGCTCTGATATTAAGATAAAGGTAGTCTCGACAAACTGTCACGGACCAAAAATACAAACAAGAAATCTAAACAAGAAGTTCAAGAAGAAATGACAAGAACTAGATTATCGGATGAGTACAAGAGCAACGCCAAGAGAATTGAGCTAGAGCTTCAAGAGATGTGTTGTCGAGACTGAAGAACTCTTCAGCCTCGACTCCTATATATACTACTCGCCTATGGTTCTAAGGAAGCGCATCAAGAAGCTTCCCAAGAACTATGAAGCTTCTCGAGCAACTACCCAAGAACTAGGAAGCTTTTCAAGTAACTTCCTAGAATCTACTAGAATATTCTAAGAATCTTCTAAAGCCTTCTAATAGAATCTTCAAAGAATCTTTAGAGAATCTTTAAAGAATATTCTAAGAGAATATTCAAGGAATCTTCTGGAAGTTTTTAGAGACTTCTTTCTAGAAGGTTTTAGAAACTTGTCTCTAGAAAGGTCTAAGGACTATGTCCCTAACAGATCATTGCTTGCAATGCTTTGGTTGCCAAAGCTTCTTTTTAATGATTGCTTTGCTGTTGCTGCATTGATAATGAGAAGGCTTGAAACATACTAGCAATAGATGGATCCATGTGCATACCTTGTCCTTTAGAAGAACCTCCACCAGAAACTCCTCTCAAAGATCCTTCAAAATTTTTATTTTCGTTCTTCATAAAAATAAAAATAAAATCAAACAAAATTCAATACCTTCTACCTCAAGCTTTCACCTCGGGTTCACCTCTTGTGGCATATTATGTGCTTTCCTACTCGAGAACGCACCGGGCGTCTAGCTATAGGAGGTAGTATAGAGATTCGCTAATATTCAATCATTTATATCGGTTTTTGATTGTTGGAATATAAATGATTGTAAGAATATACCATAAATCTATACGGATGTCCTTCGACTGCTCGCCAAAATCCTTTTTGCTCCAGCCAGTAGGTCTTTAGACGTTACAGAGAAACCCGAACAACCTAATCTGCTAATCTCCGATATCGCTTTATACTCACGACCTTGTATCCACTGACTGTCTTGTTAGATTAACCCAAAATTTTTTATTCACTCCGCATACTCAATCCTATAGACACCCTTTTAATTCTTTAATCACAGATCTAACTTCGATTTCACAAAAAAGTCAAGAGTAATCACACCCTCTTCATTAAAACCTCGATTCACTAGTATAACATATCAACCTTTCAGCATTGATCGCCAGAAGTCTCTTTTCTGACTCCTATCCAAAAACCTTGTATCCTCCCTTTTTCTTAACCTCCCTAATACACGAATCTCTGAATCCTCTCCTCCACCTTAACTATTTTCTAAATGTTTTTTTTCTTTTTCTCTCTTTCGAAAAAAAAATCCAGTTTACCAATACAACACTGACTTTCAGCAACGATTGCCTCCGTCTTCCTCAAAACCCTATGAAGAAGAAAAAAAAACTACAATTCTCTGTCTTTTTTTCCACCAAAGTATGAAGCTAGCTCTTCCCCCTTAAAACCCTGATTCTCCCCCTTTTTTTCATTTCTTAACCTATCCTCCCCTTCAATCCTAATTCTCTCCTCTTTCAAACCCTAGCTTTGAATTACTTCAATCTTCCGTCTTGGATCCGAAATTGGCTCCCGTCGTTAGAGCCTTCTCCTCCAATTTTTGCCTTTTAAAAGGTTCTTTTTCCGAAAACAATGTTCCCTGAAATGACACAGAGAACAGGACAACCTAAAATGGAATCAAAACTCCCATAATCAGGACCACATTGAGTCGTCCGACCAATTCAGGTCTCATATTGGCTAAGAGGCCCATAGTAAGACCTGAATGTTCTCGTAATTGGGTCAAATTGGTCCTTCGCATCAGGCTCGCTCAGTCATCGATTTAGTCCTTTCGATTCCGTTGACTCTCACTATTGAACTCGAACGGAGCATTTCGTTACTGGTAAGTATGCCCTGACCAACTGTGATGGGGTGTCTGAACTAGCCCCTGAATATTGGCACTGGAATCGGTCGTTGCTCCCAATATTCGAGGTAACTAAACATTAATAAAAGTCCCATTTCTTTATATTTTCAAGGTATACCCATATTACAACACGACAACATACCTAATTCAGGAAGTCAGCATCAATTGGCACAATAGTAGCGCAAAGCTGAAATTGCTCTGGCTTCAACAATGTCATACATTATTGATCAAACGCTGCTTCTCCAGCCTTTGGTACAAGGTACGATCTCCTCGATAAGGCATCAGATAGTCCTTGCTGCTTTTCAGGTCGATAAGTAATAACAAAATCGAACCTAGATAGCAACATACTCTACCAAGCTTGACGTCGATTTAGAACTCGAGCTGACATGAAATATTCCAAATTCTTATGATCTGTGTATACGGTGTCGTGTTGTAACACGAGTATACAGTGAAAATAAAAAGAAAGGAGAATTTTATTAATATTCAGTTACCTCAAATATTGGGAGCATCGACCAACTCCAGTGCAAATACTGAGTGGTCAGGTTCAGTCACTCCGTTACAGTCAGCTGGGGCATACTGAAATGCTCCATTCGATTCTAATAACGGGAGTCAACAGGAAGAAAAAGACCAATTCACACGACGGGTTCGAAGAGCCAATTGGATCCAATTTCGAGAATCCAATCTGGGTCCTCTTATCCAATATGAGACCTGAATTGGCCGGTCAATCCAATGCAGTCTAATTACGGGAAATCCAGGTCTTACTACGGGTCTTAGCCAATCTGACGCGAGGACCAATTTGACCCAATTACGGGAACATCTAGGTTACTACTGGACTCTTATCCAATATGAGACCTGAATTGGTCGGGCGACTCAATGTGGTCCCGATTACGGGGTTCGATTCTGTTTCAGGCTGTCCTGTTTTCTGTTCTATTTCAGGGAACGTTGTTTTCGGTAAATGGATTTCTTAAAGGTAAAAATGGAGGAGAAAGCTCTGACGGCGAGAGCCAATTTTGGATCCAAGCTTGACGATGGGAGCCAATTTCGGATCTAAGATGGAAGATTGAAGAAATTCAGAGGATAAGGTTAGGGGGGATATAGTTTTGAAGAGGGGGTTTTTTTTTTTTTTCTCTGGGAATCGGGAGGAGCTAGTTTTCAAGCTTTTGCAAGGTTACTAGTTCGGTTTTCATTGGAGGTTTTTGAAGATCAAAGGGATTAGAGAGAGGAGCTTCATGCTTCGGGTCGGGGAAGGAAAGACAGAGAATTTGGATTTTTCTTCTTCGTAGAGTTTTGGGAAGGCTGAGGCAATCGCTGCTGAAGTCAGTATTGTAATGGTGAATCGAGATTTTTAATGAAGTGGGTTTGAATACTCTTGACTGTTTTGTAAAATCGACTTACGTCTGTGATTGAAGGATTAAAAGGGCGTCTATAGGATTGAGTATGAGGAGTGAATGAAATTTATTGGGTTAATCTAACAAGACAGTCAGTGGATACAAGATCGTAAGTACAAAGCGATATTGAAGATTAACAGTTTGGGTTGTTCGGGGTTCTCTGTAACGTCTAGAGACCTACCGGCTGGGGCAAAAAGGACTTCGACAAGCAGTCGAAGAGCATCCGTATAGATTTATGGTACATTGTTGCAGTCGTTTATATTCCAGTAGTCAAAACTGATAGACTGCTTGATTATCGACGAATCTCCATACTACCTTCTACAGCCAGACGCTCAGCGCGTTCTCGAGCAGGAAAGCACGTAATATGACAAAAAGTGGTGAACCCGACGTGAAAGCTTGAGGTAGAAGGTATTGGATTTCGGTTGATTTTATCTTTATTTTATGGAAAACGAAAATAAAAATTTGGAAGGATTTTTGGGAGGAGTTTCTAGTGGGGAGTCTTCTAAAGGACAAGGTATGCACATGGATCCGTCTATTACTAGTTTGTTTCAAGCCTTCTCATTGTCAATGCAGCAACAGCAAAGCAATGATCGAAAGGAAGCTTTGGCAACCAAAGCATTGCAAGCAGTAGTGAATAAAATTGATCAATTTGATGGGAGGAATATTTCAAGGTATTTAAGATGTTATGTTCATGAAATGGAATTAAATCGGGTTTCTGAGAAGAAAATGGTTGCACTATTTGGACTTGCCACGATACCAAAGATAAGAGACCACATTACATCGATTACGGATCGTTATGGGAATTCATGGGAGGATTTTTCACATGCATTGAAAGACAAATATTTCTTGGACGATGCTGATCGCGTTACTAAGAAGCTGTTTCTTGGATGGATTGAACGGCCCAATAAGAATTTGCAAGCAACAGAGCTACTAAGGGAATTTGAGAGGCAGTACTCTCAATTATCGAAGGTAGAAAAATTGACATTGGAGCCGAACAAAGTTGATCTATTTCTTCAAGCTGCTGATGGAGAATTGCAAGAGAAATTAAAACTCCTTCTTGAAGACAAAGAAGAAGATGAAGGATTGACAAAGAAGTGGAAGAACGTTGAAGATGCGGTGGGGTTGCTTACAAAAAAAGAAAGGAGGAAGGATAGGAGCAATATTCCGAAAACAGTACAAGCACCCAAAGCTCCAGTACGTACAACACCACCAACAATGCCTACAGTTCAACCTTCGACATCCTTGTCAAAGAAAGCAGATATGGGTATGGAAGAAATTATATGAAGAATGCAAGATCTTCAAATCAAATTGGCAAGACTTGAAGAGAATACTTCTATAAACAATTCGAAGAATGTTTCAAAACAAGGATATGTACAAAGATGCATTTGGTGTGATGATGCTTCACACACTAGAAAAGATTGCAATCAATTTAATAATATGATACGGTAAGGAATTATTTGCTGGAAAGATGAGAAGATAACATTGAAAAATAGAGAGGATCTTCTTCAAACCAATTTTGGCAAGGGAAGAATGAGAGCATTGGTTCAAGATTACTTAAAAGAGCATGAAACAGTAGCACGAGAAAGTGCAAGTTATGGTGCTAGAGTAGATGATGAAATTGGTAGAAGTACGGAAACTAGTGAGTTTTGGGCTTCTGCCGTTTCTACAATGCAAGAAGGGAAATTACCTCGAGAAGCGTTATTGAGAACTGCAGCTACAATACGAGGTGCAACAGGTTGGGAGGATCCTGTTGAGACTCTTTCAGTTCATGCATATATTGCTAAGAGCTAACATGAAGCTTTGATGGAAGAAAAGAGACGAAGAAATTTTGATGATACTAGAGAAGGAAATTCTTTTAAGAGGCAAACTCGAAGAGACAAGGCTCGGGAGGCAACTTCACAAGAATTGCCTGTAAAGGATACCTCATCATCATTGGGAGAAAAAACAACGGAGACAAAAGATAAGGGCAAATCAATTGCCTATAAGCTACTTTCTGACATTGAAGCGGCAACAAATTTGAAAGGGGTGTTGGAAGAACGTATATTAAACGCTAAGGTGGAATTCACATTGAAAGAAGTCTTGGGAATTGCAAAGAAGGAGTTTCATGATGTTATCATTGACAGCATTAAGCAAAAGAGGCAATTAATGGGCGAAACTGGAATGAGTCATGCTATTGATACAAGAATCTGTAGAGATGAAGAAGATGTTGATATTAGTTAGAAGCAACCAACAAATGAAAAGAATGGATATAATCAGCGAGTACGTTTCGAAGATTCTAGTGACAAGGAAATGGAAACTTTGAGCCATTATACTCGAAAGCATTGGGCAAGGGCAACTACTGAGGTATTGGTGAAGGTAGGAGATATAGATGAACCAATAGTTGCTTTAGTCGACCATGGTTCTGAAATAAATCTCATGTCTAAAGATCTTTATAAGAAGCAGAAATGGCCAATTGATATGGAACATGGATGGGCAATACGAGCAGCTAATAACACACGGGGCGAATTATATGGAGCTTGTCCAGATGTCAAAATTTGGATTGGGGATGTTGCGACGGAACAACATTTCTTCGTTCAAGATACAACGTCTTATCCGTTGATTTCAGGACAACCTTATATCACGGCAACACGGATGGAAACAAAAGTACTTGACAATGGTTCTACTTATGCAAGGGTACAGAGCGAAGATGGGAGGAAAGCTGTACAATTTCTAACAGTACCTCGTAACCATGAACGGAATCGAGATAGGTTGAGGGAGAAACCATTGCCAAAGATTGTTGAAGGATTTAAGGATTTTGGGGAGGTACCACTGTAAAGCGAGATTATAGAGGTACAAAAGAGGAGGTACTCTCGCGAGATGAAGGTACCTTTGATGCGAGTTTTATTGGTATATTGGAGAATGGAAATATTATGTATAAGAAAGTTGATGATTTTAAAAGAAAAGAAAGAAAAAGATTATATGATATTGAAGGACAATTATGTAAGTTAGATACATTGCAAGATGATGAGAGGATTTTAGGTGTTTATGAAGAAAATGGACTGGAAGATTCATTGGAATTGATTACATCTATTGGGTTAGGGGATAATGATAAGATTGTTGAGATTCATTCGAGAGAGGTTTATACCATGCTTGAATCTTTTCAAGCACCAGAAGTCACTGTAGAGACGAGATATAAAACTGTAGATAAGAAGGTAAAGCCTGTTGCCAGACCATTACCAAAGGATTCTAAAGAATAAATCGGAGAAGCATCAAAAGAAGGAAGTTTAAGAGATCCAATGAGTATTGGACATCAGTTTACTGAAGAGACTTTTGAAGAATTGAAGATTGGTTCTGATGGTTCTTTATTGCCGGAGGAAATTACTTGCTTCAAAAAGATGTTGGCTAAACAAGGTAGATCGTTTGCCTTCGAATCTCATGAAATTGGGTGTGTGGATCCAAATATTATAACACCTATGGTTATCTTCACTGTACCACATGTACCTTGGAATCTAAGACCGATTCCAGTACCGAGGGCACATTTACCTAAATTGGTGGAACTATTGAAAGAAAAGATAAAGATGAAAATATTGGAACCTTCATTTGCGCCGTATTCTAGTCGATGGTTTACGGTACCTAAGAAGAATGGGTCACTACGGTTTATTCAAGATATGCAGCCGGTGAATGCTGTAACTGTCAGGAATGCAGGAATTGGACCTATTGTGGATGAATTTGCTGCGACGTTTGCTGAAAGGGCGATCTATTCAATGGGTGATTTGTATTCAGGTTATGATCAATTTCAACTTGCCGAAGGAAGTAGAGATATGACAACGATGAGGACACCGCTTGGATTGGTTAGAATGTGCACTCTTCCTCAAGGCGCGACCAACTCAGTTGCGCATATGATGAATGGGATGAATAAGGTATTGAGAGATTTTATTCTGGAAAAGACTATGCCTTTTCTGGATGATGTTCCTATAAAAGGGTGCAGAGAAGGAGACAAGGATGAAACTTTAGATACTAGGGGGTGTCGCAGATATGTTGTTGATCATATACAAGATTGTGAAAAGATTTTAACTCGGCTTGGAGAAGTTCATCTTACATTATCGGGTATGAAGTCCGTATTTGGAGTACGAGAGGTTGTAATTGTTGGACATTTATGTGGATCTTACGGAAGAAAACCAGATCCGACTAAAGTTGATGCAATTGGAAGGATGAAAGAGGATTGTGATTCTTTAACAGAGGTTCGCAGGTTTTTGGGTGCATGTGTATTTTATCGAATCTGGATCCCTCATTTTGCTCATATAGCGGATCCATTATATGAACTGTTACGCAAGGATTACCGATTTAAATGGGAAGAAAGGCATATTCAGGCAATACAAAGATTGAAGAAATTATTGATGTCACCTCCAATATTGAGGAAGGTTGATTATAAGTGCAATAGACCAGTGATTCTTACTGTAGACGCTAGTCCAATTGCCGTTGGATGGGCTGTGGGTTAAGATGATTCAAATGGGAGTAGATTTGCAGTTCGATTTGGGGCTAAAGTTTTAAGTATTCGTCAGCGTGCATATTCGCAAGTCAAAAGAGAACTTTGGGGAGTCGTTTCGGCTATGAAAGGTGAAAAGGACTATTTGATTGGGGCAGTAGTAGTAATTAAAACAGATTGCTTGCCATTGCTTGGAATGATTATTAACTGTTCAACGCCAGATATTGCAATGTTGAGATGGATTGCTTATATTAAGTCACTAAATCTAGAATTTAAGCATATCACTGGGAAGGACAATTTAGTAGTAGACATGCTATCTCGAGCAAGATACGAGAGGGAGGACGAAATGGTTGAAGACATTGATGATGTCGGATTGAAATTCTATTCAATATCAAATCTCAACGAAGAAGACAAGCTATTTCTTGAAGAATCTTATGAAGGAGAATTATTGGATATTGGTCATTATTTGAATACTTTGACTAAGCAGGGGAATTGGCCTACAGAAAAATTCAAACAAATAAGAAAAAAAGCATATGGATTTTTACTTCGAGATGGATTCTTATGGAAGAGACCGAAGAAAGGAATTGGGATGCCACAACGAGTGATAGGCAAAAGAGAAGAAAAACTAAAATTATTAAAGGAGTTTCATGATAGTTTATGGGCATGGCATAGAGGAATCTGGGCTACTTTTGCTAAACTCAAGGAATGATATTGGTGGAAAAATATGTATCGAGATGTGCTCTCATTTGTAGAGTCATGTGAAATCTATCAATCGTATTCTAATATCCGACACCAAGATGGTCTTCATCCTACATATCCTCTGGCTATTCATTTTAAATGGGTTGTTGATTTAGTTATTATGCCGGTTGGGTTATGGTAGATGAGATATTTGGTTTTAGCTCGTGAAGATTTATCAAATCAAGTAGAAGGAAGAGCATTGAGGACAAAATCTACAGAGGGGATTTGTAGGTTTTTGCTTGAAGATGTCATTTGCCGTTACGGGTGCGTAGGAAAAATCACTGCAAATCGTGGAGAATTAAATGCACAAGAAGCTCGTAAGTTCTTTGAAAGATGTGGAGTTAAACTATCACTGACTACTGCTTATAATCCAAAAGGGAATGCAAAAAGCGAACGTGGTCACCCACCGATTGTGAAAGCATTGGTTAAAGCTTGTAATGGGAAAGTTAAAGAGTGGCCACGGCTTTTTTCATTTGCATTATGGGTTGATCGAACAACACATAGCTTGGTGACATGATATATGCCAGTAGAACTTATGACAGGTCAAAAATCAATTATGCCGATTGAAGAAAAGGTACTTACTTGGAGTATGCTACCATGGGAAGATGGATTGACAAGAGAAGAACTTCTGGCTATTAGGATTTGACAATTGGAGAAAAGAACGGAAGATGTCCAGATAGCATTGAGAAGGTTAAAAAGAGCAAGGTTACAAAACAAGGCGCGATTCGATAAGCAACATCGATTGAGACCAAAAGCAATCAAGGAAGGTGACTGGGTACTTGTTTATGACAATAGTCTGGATAATCAACATAGTACTTTGCAAAAATTTTCAAAACGTTGGTTTGGACCATATGTGGTAACAACAGTTCATGATAATGCGACTTACTCGTTACGGGAGTTAGATGGTACAAAATTAAAAATACCAATTGCAGGGAAGCGAGTAAAAATATTTAAACGAAGACACGCAGAGATGAATATGGAAGACCTTAATGAAGGTATAGAGATTCCGCAGCAAGAAGATGAAAGTGATTTGGATAATGAAGGTGACGAAGGCGAACTGGACAAATACGTAGAGGACATATTCTGAATCAAACAGCAATTGGGTAAATTGGTGCATATCGGAGGATGCACAGGTTCAGAGCGGGTGGATGTCGTATTGTAACACGAGTATACAGTGAAAATAAAAAGAAAGGAGAATTTTATTAATATTCAGTTACCTCAAATATTGGGAGCATCAACCAACTCCAGTGCAAATACTGAGTGGTCAAGTTCAGTCACTCCGTTACAGACAGCCGGGGCATACTGAAATGCTCTGTTCGATTCCAATAACGGGAGTCAACAGGAAGAAAAGGACCAATTCACACGATGGGTTCAAAGAGTCAATTGGATCCAATTTCGAGAATCCAATCCGAGTCCTCTTATCCAATATGAGACCTGAATTGGCCGGTCAATCCAATGCAGTCTAATTACGGGAAATCCAGGTCTTACTACGGGTCTTAGCCAATCTGACGCGAGGACCAATTTGACCCAATTACGGGAACATCTAGGTTACTACTGGACTCTTATCCAATATGAGACCTGAATTGGTCGGGCGACTCAATGTGGTCCCGATTACGGGGTTCGATTCTGTTTCAGGCTGTCCTGTTTTCTGTTCTATTTCAGGGAACGTTGTTTTCGGTAAATGGATTTCTTAAAGGTAAAAATGGAGGAGAAAGCTCTGACGGCGAGAGCCAATTTTGGATCCAAGCTTGACGATGGGAGCCAATTTCGGATCTAAGATGGAAGATTGAAGAAATTCAGAGGATAAGGTTAGGGGGGATATAGTTTTGAAGAGGGGGTTTTTTTTTTTTTTCTCTGGGAATCGGGAGGAGCTAGTTTTCAAGCTTTTGCAAGGTTACTAGTTCGGTTTTCATTGGAGGTTTTTGAAGATCAAAGGGATTAGAGAGAGGAGCTTCATGCTTCGGGTCGGGGAAGGAAAGACAGAGAATTTGGATTTTTCTTCTTCGTAGAGTTTTGGGAAGGCTGAGGCAATCGCTGCTGAAGTCAGTATTGTAATGGTGAATCGAGATTTTTAATGAAGTGGGTTTGAATACTCTTGACTGTTTTGTAAAATCGACTTACGTCTGTGATTGAAGGATTAAAAGGGCGTCTATAGGATTGAGTATGAGGAGTGAATGAAATTTATTGGGTTAATCTAACAAGACAGTCAGTGGATACAAGATCGTAAGTACAAAGCGGTATTGAAGATTAACAGTTTGGGTTGTTCGGGGTTCTCTGTAACGTCTAGAGACCTACCGGCTGGGGCAAAAAGGACTTCGACAAGCAGTCGAAGAGCATCCGTATAGATTTATGGTACATTGTTGCAGTCGTTTATATTCCAGTAGTCAAAACTGATAGACTGCTTGACTATCGACGAATCTCCATACTACCTTCTACAGCCAGACGCCCAGCGTGTTCTCGAGCAGGAAAGCACGTAATACGACAACGATCACTGGGTGTGCAGTTCCTTCAAGAAAGTGACGCCATTTTTAGAAAGAATCCACTATAGCAAGAAGTTCCTTATCATGGATCTCATAATTAATTTCAGTAGCAAAGAACTTTCGAGAATAGAATGCAACGAGATGGAGCTTCTTGTCTTCTCCCATTTGTGAAAGTACAGCTCCCAAAGCAAAATCCGAAGCATCAATTTCTAAATAAAAGGCCTTTGTAAAGTCTGGATGTACCAAGATTGGAGCTGTAGTAAATGTAATCTTCAAGTCTTGAAACGCCTTCTCTGCTAGAGGTCCCCATTCCAGCTTATCCTTGCATGTCAACCGAGTGAGAGGAGTAGCAACCTGAGAGTAATTCGTGATGAAGATCTGATAGAAGTTGGCAAAACCAAGAAAGTATTGTACGTCTCTAACCGTCTTCGGAACCTCCCAGGACACGATTGCTTCCACCTTCTTGGGGTCCATCTTCAAGCCTTTCATAGTCGCAACGAACCCCAAAAATTCCATCTCTATTTGGTGAAATAAACACTTCTCTAACTTGGCATATAGTCCTTGCTCGCATAGTTTTTCTAAGACCAAACGAACGTACTTTTCATGCTCTTCCTTGTTTTTGGAGAATATCAAAATATCATCCAAATACATGACAACAAAATCGTCAAGGTGCTCTCAAAAAATATCATTCATCATATGTTGAAAGACCGTTGGAGCATTGATAAGACCAAAGGGCATGACATTATACTCAAAATGGCCATACCTTATACGGAATGCTGTCTTCCACTCATCTCATTCCTTGATTCGTACGAGGTTGTAAGCTTCCCTTAGATCAATTTTTGTAAAGATCCTTGCATGTCCAATTTATTCTAAGAGACCAAAAATCAAGAGTAATGGATAAGGATTCTTCTTTGTTACCTTGTTGAGGCCTTGATAGTCCACGCACATCCGCAACAAGCCATCTTTCTTTTTCACAAATAAGATGGGTGCTCCAGTTGACGATTTTGAATGACGGATGAAGTTCTTAGCTAGATTCGCATCGATGTACTTTCGCAACTCCGCCAACTCCGTCTGTAATAAATTGTAGATTGGGCCAAAAGGTGGTTGTGCTCCTTTTTGCAAGTCTATGGCGCAATCATATGGTTGGTGTTCCAGTAGCATGTCGACATTCTTCTTTTGAAACACGTCTTTAAAATCCTTATATTGCTTAGGTATACTTGTTGTCGAGATCTTCTCCCCGATAGTTGGAGCCACATAAATGACAAACGATGTGCCTTCCTTGGACGATCTTATAAACGCTCTTGCTCCAATGAATAAGGATTTCTCTATTCGGGGTTTTCTACTAGGCTTGCTCTTGGGTGGTTTTGTGGGAAAGGTCATCTTCTGCAACCTCCAATCTATGGATGGATTATGCTTTTTCAACCAGGAAAGACCAAGAATAACAAGATTTGATGGAGTTCTAATAATATTGAAAATAATATGACTATTATGGCCCTTAAACATCACTTCTATAGGTTCTGATTCATGGATGACACTACCAGACAATAAAGGTCACCCATCTATGACCTCAACATGAATAGGTTTGGATTTTTGTACTAAAGGAATCTTATGATAGTTCACAAATTCTTCGTCTAAGAAACAAGCAAATGTTCGTGAATCTAATAATGCTAAGGTTTTCAGTTTATGAGGGCCAATAAGCAAAGGGATTGTAAAACAAAGGGCAGGTTGAGCAAAAAGAAAGGAACCTGGTGGTTGTTGCAATATTTCACTGTCCAGTCGCATGGTTCCTATTGTGGCTGGGCATCCTCATTTTCCTGAACAAATGTGCCCGTGGTCTTAATAATGTGTCGATTTTGCTTCTTGGGGCAGTTTCCAACTTTGTGGCCTTCTTCACTGTAATATAAGCATAGACCTTCTTCTATACGTCGCTTTTTTTCTTCTAGGATAAGGGATTTGACACGTACCACATGAATTTGCATGTCTTCTATTTCTGAATGTGAATTCATGCTGCTTGCCGATATAGTTGGGGCATGGCAAACCATATGTTGTCTTAAACGTCGGTCTTTGCGACGTTGGAATAGGCGATTATCGCACTTCACAGCTTGGCTAATAGCTTTGTTGAGCATTTGTGGATCAAGAAGAGTTAACAGCAAATCCTTCACATCATCCCTTAAACCCCAATAGAATTGACTCATCAACGCTTCTTCATCCCAATTGATGTCGCATGTTAATTGCGTGAAGTCCGATGCATAGACTGATGTAGAGCGCATCCCTTGTCGTAGTGACCGGATCTTTGTTGTAGCCCATCGAACCTTGTCGTATTCACCAAATGCTTCCGCAAACGCTTCCAAAAAGATTTCAAAGTTGTTTAGTATGGACGATCATTTCTCAAACAAAGGAGCAAACCATGATAGAGCTTGCCCTGTAAGTAAGGTTCCAACAAGCCTAACACGTGACTCCTCCGTTGGATAGTGTTCAGGCTATAAAACTGTTATCAGCATGATTTGCTTGACGAATCCTTGAAACTTGGAACGTGTACCATCGAACTTGTCCGAAAGGCTAACTCGGGATTCCTTATGTTGTAGAACTAGCAGTGCTTGTCAAACCTGAGGCAAAGTTGCTTCTCTAAGTGCAGAAGTTTGAGGCTAGTGCAACCTAGATTATGCCATCCCAGATGCTCCATCATTATGAAGCCTTGCCACGACTCCTTCAATCTCTGCAGTTCTTTGCGATAACGTAGCGAGGGCATTCATGTTAGCATCCAACTTGGACTCCGAACTTTTCGTCATACTAATGTCTTGGCCTCCGGCCATTCTAAGAGAAGGACAGAAATGACTCTACAAGAAGATAATATTGGTTTAGAAGAGGGTACTCTGCAACCTCTAAAATGCCTTAAGAGCTTCAAGAAAAGAGGTAATCCACTCTCTCCAAGAAGAATAAGACTCCAATATTGTAACAAAAGAAGTATCAGTTTAGAGGAAGGTAATCTGCAACCTCTAAAATACTAGTACACTTCCAAGCAAAGGGGTAATCCGCACTCTAACGAGGAAGAAACTAACTCTGATATCTGAGGTGAGTGAAGTCTCAACAAACTGTCACGGACAGAGAAATATAGACTCGAGATCTAATAAGAAGTTCAAGAAGAACTGACAAGAATTAGATTAATCAGATGAATATAAGAACAATACCAGAGAGGTGAATTAGACCTCAAAGACATGTGTTGTCGAGACTGAAGAACTCTTCAGCCTCGATTCTAATATATACTCCTATTTAGGAAGCTTCTCAAGTAACTTCTACCAACTAAGAAGCTTCTAGAAGGTTCCAGAGACTTGCTTCTAGAAGGTTCTAGAAACTTGTCTCTAGAAGGTTCTAAGGACTATGTCCCTAACACCAAGATGGTTTTTGCCATTAAAATGGCTTGGCTATCTATATATCAATGTGTCATATAATTTATATTTAAAAAAGAAAATACATTGCTAACAAGGATTTTTAACATAATAAAGTACTTAATCTTTACAAACAATATAATCACTTGACTAACTTTTGGTACTACATTTTTATCTAAAATACTAGTTGTTATATAGACATCAAGTACACAACTATCTTTTATAGAGAGTAATCATTTAGAAAATATTTGCAAGGCCAAATCACCTCAAAGTTACATATTTTTTATATAGACAAGTTTGGTTGTTATTGCCTACATATACAATCGATAAAGTAATGTAGTGACAATAGCTGGTTGTAAGTCATGTAAGATGATAAGAGCACACTACCAAAAGTTGCCACCAAAGACTACTACTTTGCTACTAAAAGTGATATTTGAAGTACTTATCAGATCTTGCAAGAAGCAATCCATAGATTTTTATATATATTGATGATGAGCATGTGCTTTATTTCAAATAATTATTTTTCCTTTCAAATAACCTGAATAAAGTTATTAAAAGATCTTATGTTACAAAGAGCATCATTGTAAATATTAAGAAGAATTTTAAAAGTAAAATATAATGTGCATCTCTTTGAAAGTAATAAAGCAATAATACCTAATGAAACCACCATAATAGCCACATCACCATATATATATATATATATATATATATATATATATCTAAAACATGATATATATAATTTTTTATTTAAGATCCTAGGACCACTAAAAAAAAATGTGGATTGCTTCCTTGATTGTACATCATTAAAGATGTTGGTAACTGCATGGTTCTATTTTGAGTTCAATCATTAGAAATTATGGTCTACTTGTACATACAATGCTATACAATTATACTAAATTTCTAATCAAAGTTTTGGATTTAGTCTATCTTTTGTCATTAGTGGAATTATTAATAAAATTGCTAAAAAGTTAATCAAGCTTTTGTTTGAATAAGCCAACTTCTCCTCTAATATCAAGAATCTTAAGTTTCTTACATCTTTAATAATATTCACATTTTATGCTAAAATTATATTAATTAATGAAGGTATTTTTTTTATATAGTTTTTCTAGTTCAAAAGAAGAATAATATAATAAGATAGTAGTAAATAAATTATAAAGTTGTATAGAATTTTGATCCACATAGGCTTTTCTTAAACATGTATCTTATTTTGTATTGTCTCAATAAAGGCCTAATGTATTGCAACTATTTTGAAAAGGAAGATGTACAATATTATCAATGGTTTATAAATATTGAAACAAATATTTTCTAGCAACAAAAATCAAAAGCAAATGCAAAAAATACCACTTGCTTGTAAGAGATACAAAATACATTCTCTTTATTACAGCTTGTCAAACTTATTGCCACTTCCAAGATTTATTCCTTGACTCCTTAATTACATATTTATGTAAAAAGTTGATATAAAGAACATTGTGCAAAGCTTTGTTCTTCACATTTTCTACAAACCATGTAATAAAGATTGTCTCTTCCTTTGCTATACAATTTGCTACTTGCAACAAGTCTTCTTTCATATAAAATATATGATATTTAAATATCACTTTATCTCATTGATTGGCCTTGCCATTTCAATAGCAACTTGATTATTGCTTTTGTATACTTAAAGAGGTATTTGATGTTCTTGATTTTGTTAAAACTTCAATATTAATTTGAATATTAAACATCTTTGTTAAATATGGATTATAAGAAATAATCTACTAATTGTCATACTTGAATCCATCTCTTGTATGTTATAAAAAGCATCCATCATCTTGCCAATGATACATGGAATATCCATTATCACCAAAAAAAATTTAATTATACAATTCATGAAGATATTACTTTTTGCAGATACCATTTACTATATATATTGTCTACTTTATTTGCTACAATTTGTTCTAAAAAGAGATCAATAATTATTTTATTCCAACTTGGATTGTAAGTATATATAATAAAGACATCATAGATACTTTCAATCTTTAAAATTTCTATTACATCTTGGTATGCTTATAGCACAAATTGAAACAACTTAAGAATAATACAAGTAAAATAGTCCTTCTTCTAATATATACAACTTTTAATCTTTTTATCTATAGTTTTCATATCTTAAAGTCCTTGAATAATCTTTTTATTAGTGCATAATTTGGTTGTGGGTGCATTGTATTGATGTGGATCTAATTTGCCAAGGCAATTTTAGTCTATAGTCAAGATTATAGAGATTTCATCATTGAGATTATTTACAATGCAATTTGCAATATGGTCAAAAATATAAATATATGGATTAAGCTATCATAATATTTTTTTTAATAACTCCAAATGTACTTCATTTAATCATGCATATAGATCTCATCTATGAACCACCTTATTATAAGCTCGTAGAAATTTAGGAGATACATTTGTATTGGATTATATTTTTTTAATTATAAAATAGAACCTCTATTGGATCTTCTAAGTACATAAATCTTGTCCAAGCTCAAATCCAATATTCTACATGCATGTCAAAGTGAAATCAAATGCAAAGTTATAAGAAAAAAATTTCTTTTAAACTTACTATTATCTAAAGTATATATCAAAACAAGTAAATTTGTAGGTATAATGAGCAACAAAAAAGTTTAACTTTGTTCCATCCATAATATTTGTTGTACATATGCTTGATTTCTAATTTAGTAGGTTTTTCTACTAATCAAAAAATATCCCACAATACTCACATGTTTGTTTCATTCTTTTCATATTTTTTCTATTTTTTTAAAGATCTGTTAGAGGATACTTAATATCATATAATAATTTTGGTAATAACACATTAATACAATCCTTTGCATGAGCCTCCAAATGCACTTTATGCTTCTTTATTGTTTCCATCCTTGGCAATCTCTCTTCTTGCTTTAGTTCCTCCTCTTGCTGACATGTTTGATCTATTCTTCCCACATTTTAGCTTATTGTTACTATGATTGTTGCTATCATTATTGTTACTACTCTATTTTATCACCTTTAAAGAATAATAGTTTAATTTTTTGAAGAATAATAATTTGAATTTTTAAAAACCTCACAAAATTCTAAATTCAAAGAATTCCAAACTTCATAAAATTTATTTTATTGTTTATAATGCTTACAAAATTTATATAATTCTAAATTCACAAAAATTTTATAAATTTTACTTTTTTGCTCTAATTTAGACTATTTTTCTTTATAAAACTTTTGAAAAGTGCTTTTCATTGCAACTTAATTTGCATTCATTATATTGATTAGATTCTTTGCTATTTCATGATTATATATTGGATGCCATAAATCTTGCTATGAATTCTTTCTTCTTCACTTCTCTTACAAATACAAAATCATTCAATAGAACTCACATTCTAAATTCATAGAAAATCACAAAATCTAAATTCATATATTTCTATTTATAGCATATTTAATTTGCATATATTCAACAGCTTTAAAGTCAACTTTTATAAGATATTTTTTATTTTAGTTGCATATATTTGTGATTTTTTATGCCTTTATTGTGCCACACTTGTATTTATACCATTGCCTTCTCTCTCTCTATGATATTGTTGCTATTGCTCAACTTTATTTCTTCAATTTAGATTGTTGTTATTTAAAAAACTTCTACAAAGAACTCTTTATTATAACTTGATTTGCTTTCAATCTACTGATTAGATTTTTTGTTGTTTTATGACTGTATATTGGATGTTGTAAATCTTGCCAAAAATTATTTTTCCTTCATTTTTTCTACAAACATAAAATCTAGTGTTGTTACCATAATTGCTATTTTGATGAAATTTACCATCTAAATTCACAAAAAAACTCAAAAATTCTAAAATTCTAAATTCATAAAAACTTTTTAGACTTCACAAAAATCTCAAAAAATTATAAATCCATAATCTAAATTTAAGGAGTCATATTTACACCATACTTGATTTGCATGTATTTAGCAAATTTGAAGTCAACTTTTGCTTATGTAAACTATTGCTACTCTACTTTATTGATGTTGTTTTTTAAAAAACTTTCATAAACGGCTCTTCATTATAACTTCATTTTCCTTCATTGCAATTATTACTTTTATAACAGACTTGTCATCACAACTTAATTTGCTCTCATCACAATTTTTAATTCTACACATGATTCTTCACCGCAATTCATAGCCTTCATTATAATTTACAAACTAGATAAAATTTATATAAAATTCACATAAATTCACAATCTAAAAAAAAAAAAGTTTCATTCTACAAATTCAAAATGTTCACTTTGCACTTGGATTGCATGTATTCATCAAATTTAAAGTTGTCTAACTACAAAGGTTGAAAAAGAAGTTTAACAAGAATAAATGTACATCTGTCAAGCAATGTAAAGGAGCTATTTTTCTCTGCCTTTGTATACCATTTGCCTTGAGTTGTAAATTTTGCTTAGCTTGAGGAATACAAATTTTTTGTAAAAATAATGCTACTATAAGATGTCATATAGTATAGTAGCGATATTAAGTTTTCAACACCATTGGCATTGTCTTCATCACTCCATTCAAATTTACATATATTCAACAAGTTTGAAGTTATATAATTGCATAGGTTGTAAAAAAGAACAATAGTAATAGTAGCAAGTGCATGTTGATACATTACTTTGAGTGCATGTGCCATTTGTCTTAAGTTGGAAGTTTTGCTACACAAGTGCAATGCAATTTTTTTGTGCAAATATCTTTTTTGTTGCTCTAACTTTTAGTAAAGCTACTCTTTTGGAAGCTTGTCTTTTTGCTATTATTCTTGACTTTTTGTGAAGTTTTAATTTTCCTAAATTTTTGTTGTTTTAAGATGTCATATAGTACATTGTATATTGCTCTTCTATTACTTTCACGAAGGTATATAACATATCTTTATTGCCAAATTGGTAAAAAAATGGAGCTAATTTTTATAGATAATCTTGTATATTATATAATATATGTTAGTAACAATAAAAAGAGAGATTGCCATCTACATCATTTTTTCCTTCAAAAGCTATATATAAGATTAAAGAATATAATATTCAAAAGTATCAATTATAAAATTCTAAATACAAATATTAAAATAAATGTAAATATTTGCAATACATAATATTGTGAAAGGCATGAATTTTGTGTATAGATATTCATTTAAAACTAATATAACATTTAAATTGAAATAGCTATTGCCAAAGATAAAAAAACTATAAAGTCTTGAAATAAAAATAAAGACTAAAAAGTCATTAAAAATAATGAAGAAAGCTTCACTCTTTCATTTATATATATTATTTAAGTAGAAGCTATGTGGTGACATTTTATAGGACTTCTAATACGCATCCAATTTACAAGACATGTATTTTAACTTACAAGGAAATTTTTTAATATGTCCATTATATTATTAGCTTGTATCACAAGCTATCAACACATACAAAGTATGGCTAATTTATTGGCTAATTTTTTAACCTATCAATCATCTATAGATACAAATAAAGATGAAATTGCATTTATGAAGCTTTTAGAAAGCTTCTATATAAGATATTATTTAATTAATTAATTTTTATATATTCATAATATATAGGTAACTATTAGAGTAAATATATATGTCCATGATATTATCCTCCTTTCTAAAAATAAGTTTTCTAAAGATCAATGATCATATGTTGAAAAGGTCCAATATGAAATAAATTATTTTTGTCACATATTTTAATTTTTTTTTTCTTTGAAGGTAGTTGATAGGTCCTTGTAATCATTAATAATATCTTATTATAGATTAAAAAGACCAACCTATTATTTGATCATTGTTGAAGCTTTTGTAACTTCTTTCAAACAAAATATTTGTAATACTATTAGGATTCATTCCTACTTCTTATAAAATTACCAAATATCGGAAGTTTTTTTGAAGGTTGTCATACCAAACACGTTGTATCTCACCATCTATTTGAAAAAAAAACATGTCATTCTTGAAGGTCTTTATCTCAATTACATGATCTTGATGGTTGTAATAATTGTAATATCTTGTCTAATAAGTTAGTAAATGATGGCTATTGAGTTGAATTTGTTAGGTATTGGTTCTCTATCATCTTAGTGCTATAAATATATAAAAACTATAAATAATGGTAGAAGATAAAATATTATCTTTTTTAATTAACAGTTCTTTTATAGCAAAGATTTATTAGCCTTTATCTTGATTTTGATAAATATTGTCAATAAAAAATATTAACTTTCTTCAATGTATTTGTAAGATTCTTGACTGGCTTCTATATATATTAATTAATATCATATCTATACCAAAAAATAAGATATTTTAATCTATTTTTAGTACTATCTTAAATCTAAGACTTCTTTCGTTTTATATTCTAAATTATTATCCAATTCTATATGAAGACGTGGTATTTGTCATCTTCCTAATATATCTATTATCTTGTATGGCTCAAAAAGAGACACGTCAAATATAAGATAGATCTTCATAAATTTTAATAGGTACAATCAATAAGCAACTAGATTAATTTATTTACATATAAAAAATAGTCTAAGTCTATGATAATCCAACTTATCACAAAAATGAATAATCTTGATATTACAATGAAGTAACTATACCTTGTCGCCAATATATGATTGAAGTTATTCCTTGTAATAAGTATTTGTATTAATCTTTTGTTATTCTTGAGCTTCTTTTAGTTGCATCTTTATTATTTCATGTAGCTTAGATAAACAATTTATCAAATCTTTTGCCACAAGATTATCAATTTTTGATAAGTCAAAAATATCAAGTCATAAATAATAATCATAATTGATAAAAAAAAAGATGTTTGTTGAGTAGAAGAATGTACCATGTTATTATAAGTAAACTCTACTAATGATAAAAAAAAAATGTTTGTTGAGTAGAAGAATGTACCACGTTATTATAAGTAAACTCTACTAATGATAAAAAAAAAGATGTTTGTTGAATAGAAGAATGTACCATGTTATTATAAGTAAAATCTACTAATAATAAAAAATTGTCTAATCATATTATTAGTAGTTGTTGGTATACTTCAAATACTACTCTAAAATCTAATTCACTTGCTTTGTTTGGCCATTAGTTTGAAGATGAAAAATCAAAGATTGTTTTATGTTCATCTTTAAAACCTTAAAAAGAATTTTTCAAATCTTGATTAAAATTGTGTCTTCCTATCTGATAATATATCCTTTGATAATTTATGATAGTGATAGCTATTGTCAAGGAAAAGTATAACTATTTCTTCATATGTAATAGATTTTGTTCATGGTACAAAATGTGCCATCTTAATAAATCAATTTATTATTACAAATATAAAGTCAAAAGAACTTGAAATTGAAAGATTCATAATAAAATCTATAAATATAAAAGATCATAGATGTTTTGAAATAGGTATTAGCTAAAGAATTTTTCAAAGTCAATAGCAAGGAGTTTTTGATCTTGAACAAATATTATATGATTGTACAAAGCCTTTAATATTCTTCTATAATTGAGGCCATCAAAAATCTCTAGATATTAGTTATAAAGTTTTATTATATCCAAAAGGTTGTCAAGGACAAGAACTCGATGAAAGCTAAAGAGTAAGTGAGACTTTTCTCAAAGAAATAGGACAAAATAGAAATATGTATATTAAGAAAGAAATTGGAATGGCTATTGCCAAAATACAAGAAAACTAGAGACCCTTGAAACTAGACTAGAAGCAAGAAAGGAGTTGACAAGAGTGAAGAGGGCTTCACTCTTGCCTCTATATATACTATCTAACTAGAAGCCACATGGCGATGTTCTATAAGACCTCCAATATATGTTGACTTTCTAGGCCACATGCCTTTGCTTGCAAGGCAAGTTTTCTATGGATGGACCACGTAGTTAGCTTGTTCTTTAAGCTTCCAACATGTGTGGCACATGGCTAACTTGTTGACCAAGTTTCTAGCCTAAAAGTCAACTATAGACTCCTATAAAGTCAAAGCAGCGTCTATGAAGCTTCTAAGAAGCTTTTCTAGAAGATTTTACACAATTAACCTACTTTTATCTACTTTTACATACTTTTATCTATTCATATAGGTAATTATATGTATGTCCGTGACATTACCCCCCCTTCTAGGGACGAGTTCCACGAGGAGCGGTGATTATATATTGAGAAAATCTAATATGCGGCGAATTGTATTTGCTACATACTCTGATCTTTGTTCTCTTCGAAGATAGTTGATGGGTCCTTTTAGCCATCGATAGTGTCCCATTCCAGGGCGAGAAGACCACCCTGTTATTTGATCACTGTTGAGGCCTTCATAACTTCCTTCAAATAATACATTTGAAACACCATCAGGAGTCGTTCCTATCTCCAATAATATCACCAAACATCGAGAATCTCTTCCAAGGTCATGATACCAAATGCGTTGTATCTCACCATCTATTCGAGGAAGAACATGTCGTTCTTGAGGGTCTTCATCTCGGTTGCGTCGTCTTGAAGGTTGTGACAATCGCAATGTCTCATCCGGTAAGTCAGCAAACGAAGGTTCTTGAGTTGAATCCGCTGGTTGTTGGCTCTCCATCTAATTAGCGTCACAAATGCAAAGAAGTTACAAACAAGGATAGGAAATTGAATGTTATCTTGCCTCAATCTTGTCTCTTTTATAAGAGAGGTTTTCATCTTGGTTTTGATGGATGTCGTTGATGAAAAACTTTGACTTTAGCTGATGCATTTGCTAGATTCCTGGATGGCTCCCATGTGCGCTCACTAATATCATATCCGTGCCAATGAACAAGATATTCCAGCTTATTTCGGCGCCGCCTTGAGTCTAATATCTCTTCCACCTCAAATTCTTCATTATTATCTACTTCTATAGGAGGCGGTGGCATTTGTCTTCTTCCTTGTATATCCACTGTCTTATATGGTTCAAGAAGAGACACGTGGAATACAGGATGGATCTTCATTGACTCCGGTAGATGTAACCGATATGCAACTGGGTTGATCTGTTCAGAAACAGAAAAGGGGCCAAGCCTACGATAGTCCAATTTGTCACAAGGTCGAGTGGTCTTGATATTGCGACGAAGTAGCCATACCTTATCACCCACGTTGAGTTGTGGTTGCTCTTTACAATATACATCTGCATTTATCTTTTGTCGTTCTTGAGCTTTCTTCAACTGCGCCTTCATTATTGCATGTAACTCTGACAACCGATTTGCCATATCTTCTGCTGCAGGATTATCAACTTTTGAAAAATCAAAAGTATCAAGTCGTGGATGATAGCCATAATTGGCAAAGAAAGGTGTTTGTTGCGTGGAGGAATGTACTATATTATTATAAGCAAACTCTGCCAATGGCAGAAGGATTGTCCAATCATCTTGTTGGTAGTTGATGGTACACCTTAAATACTGTTCTAAGACTTGGTTTACGCGCTCTATTTGTCCATCAGTTTGAGGATGGAAAGCTGAAGATAGCTTTATGTCCACTTTTAAAATCTTGAAAAGAGTCCTTGTGATTGTCGTTTTACTTACTCTAACTTATCTAATCAGAGTAAACCTGTATAGGGGAATTCGAACACAGGGAAAGAATACCGCATGAGCTTACACGTTAGGGTCACACAATTAACTGTATTCCGCACTACTTAAAACATCCAGGAAACACTACAATGCTTTCCACTTCCTAATAATATTCCACCATCACTGATAACAAACAACATGTAATCCCGCACTATCCTAAATGACAGGACATAATCATACTATAATCCAAATTCTGGAGTTCTTCACCATTAACTGCCTTCACATTACAGTGTTTCACACAAACACAGACTCATTCTCTCTGCTGAACTACATTCAGATTTCAGCATTCAATCTCTCTTCTTCTCATTCAATAACATATAATTCCATTCACACTTTCATTCCATGATTCACTTCACAATATTCAGAAACTCTCAATACTCTTATTTCAAAGAACATAACAACAAAAGAAAAGAGGTAGCACCAAGCTTACCCCGGCTCACACTATCACAGTAATGGCCCCTACTTCCTCTCTCCCATCCTCCTTATGCTACTCAACTGACATGGCAGTTAACAGATTCCAAAAGGTACGTATTTTGGCCTGTTAACCGCTTTTCCCGCTAACTACCAATTCCTACCAATACCAATTGGTAACCATCCGACCAATTCCAGATTTTACCAACAAAGAATTGGTACGGGGTTTCGAAGACCAATTACCAATTCTACATAGTCCCACTCCTAGCTGTGCAGCGTCCTCGCAAACACCAATATACTCCAATTTTACAACATTTGTACATCATCTTCTTCCTCCAATTCTTGAACTTGTTGTTCGCCTTATTCTGTTCCAATATGCTTTGCTATTGGGTTGGCTTCATCTTCCTCTCCCTCTTCTGTCTGCTCCTCTTTAAGTTGGGCTGTCAGAACTTCGTTCAACGCTCTCAATATACGCACCTGAGATTCCAATAATGCGATTTGGTTGTCTCGCTCTTTCAGCTGCTCTTTGAGTACATGCACCTGTATCTCCGGTTCTCCTGACGATGTACTGGCGGGATTGGCTGCTTCCTTCTGCTTGTTCAATGTAGACACCTCGGCTTCCAATTCCTGAATCCGGAGTGTTAACTTCTCGTTCTCCACCTTTGAACTCTCCGACTGCCTACGTAAATCGTCCTCCGATTTAGTCTTCTCGGCCGCCAATTCTTCCGCCCGATTCATTTCCTCCTGACACTAGTTCCGCAACTCAATACACTCCTGCTTGTTAAGCTCCGCCAGAGTCTTCATCATCTTGTGCTGCCTGGTCTATTCTCCTTCTCTCTCTTTGACCTGGTGCTCCAATTTAGCATACTTGAGGGCATCCATTATTGAAACGCGTTGTAAATCCTCGATCTTCTGTTGTTGCTTCTCCAAAATCTTGTTCTTCTCCTCCAATTTCTGTCGAAGACTCAGCTCTTTGTCCATCCTTACAACTGCTAAATGTAGCTGGTTAATCTGTGCCGAGATCAACTCCTTAAGCTCTCCTGCCTGCTGACTACCTCCCAATGAATCCACCCGTTGAAAATACTGCATTGATACTAGTGTTGCTTCTGCCCTATTGGTGCTGGGGGGGACCAATTCCGTTGATGTTGAACTCGCATTGGTCCGATCGCGATTCCTAGCTTGATTGCATTCTGCTATCGGCGCTCCTTCTACTCGTGTTGATGGTATTGGTACTGGCTCCAGTCTTGTCTCCGTCGCTACACGTCCCGATCTCGCCACCAATACTAGTTGCTGCAGCTGATACTTAATGGCGCTACCCACGTAATTGGAACACAACAACGTGGTAACCTTCCCTGTTCTCCTCTTCGTGTCCAATTCCGCATGGATCCTTGTTGCAACATATGCTGTCCAATTGAAGACCATCCCCTCTAACGTCACAATTGCCAAAAATAACAATCTTCTCGATATATATGTCATATGCCAATTCAACCCTAATCTCTTCTGCACAAACCGCATCCATTCTACTAGCTCTGGCGAAAGCACATCCGCTGTTTTCCACCCTTGACTCTTCTCAATTGCTTCATTTCCCGACTTGAAGTAGTTGCTTGGAACAAAATCAAACTCCAGATCTCCCGATATTGGCAACTCACCCATGGGAAGATATAATACCTTGTTCAGCACCACCTCATCTATACCAATAATTCTGCCATGTGCCACACTGGACCCATCCTCCGGATCCTAATTCTTCAAATATTCTGTTACCAATGTTATGTCAATTGGTGGCAGCTTTTGCGAAAACTTCAAAAACCCATACATCTGCACCGTGCAAAACTCTCTCTGTCTCTTCTGCGACCAAAAGATGTCCATAGCTATTGGCTCTATATTGGTCACTATAACACACTCTATTGGTGGCATTTCGCCCTTCAATCTGATTGAACGCGGTCTCTCATCTCTCGTAGCTGTCCTCTTCTTACGAATCACCATCTCTTCTACTCACAACAATACTCTAAACTCACACTCGGGAATACAGCTCACAAAAATTGCAATGTAAACAATGCAAAAATAGAGTCCCACTCCTAACTTCTACCATGTTTCTCCTCCTGAATTGATGTACTCTGACGTGCTCTTGACGCCTAGCCTATTAGGATTTTCGTAATGGCCTCTGTATTGCACTTCCTGTCTTAATCGCATTATTACCCATGTTACAATTTCCATCATAACACTTGCGCCGTCACTTCAGCATGTAATGACCACTCGTTCCTCCTCTCCACCAATATAGAAAAAACCCGTCCAGGTTTTATGTATTATGCAGGCGTAACCGATTTCCTAAATTGCCGCATCATTGGCTTCTTCTGTTGATATTGGTGCGCCAGGCTTCAAATTGGTAACCTCCTCCTCCACTTCTTCATCTTCTATTTCAGTGTTCAAGTCTTGATACTGGTGCATTGGTCTTCCAATAATTGGAATTGGTTCTGGAATTGGCTTCATCCCGTTTGTAAAATTAGTTCTCTTACGGGTTAAGATTGGCCACCCAAATTGGTTGAAATTGGCTCCTTAAAATTGGTGAACAACCCAATATACTGGTCGAATTGGTTAATAAAATTGAACCTGCTATTGGTTCTAGTATCGGACTTTCCTTTTTAAACAGTATTGGAGTACCTTCGCCATGTATCGGTTCTTGCTGATTTTCAATAATTGGGTCTGTTCCAATATTTGAATTGGTCCTTCGTCTTTCAATATTTAAATTAGGTCTTTTCCAATCTGAAATTGGGTATTTTCCAATTTAATTGGGTCATTTCCATCTTTGAATTGGGTCATTTCTAATCTAAATTGGATCTTTATCAATCTGAATTGGCTTGTTGATTACCATTAGACTAGATTTCCCATTTATAAACTGATTTATATCTTTATTTTGTTCAGCGCATGAATTTCTTTCTTTTCAAATATGCCAGGATCCCATATTTTTTCATTACTTGACACTTGTAGAAACAAATTCTTCAAACTGCTATTTGATGCAATAATATTGCTTGAAAATAATATATGATAATACTTTGAATTCATTGCACACATACTTTGCTTAATGTTTGGAAAACATCCTTCATAAGATTTTGTAAATCTTAAACCACCAATATTGAGTATAGTCGTACAATTATCAATTAAACAAGTCATAGACGTCTTAAGATCCATAATTATTTTATTAATTTTGAGATTAAAGGTTTGAGAATATAAAATTTCCTTCACACCGTCCAAATTTGAATGAAAATTCTCATAAAGAAACGCTGATATTTTAGTTTTCACAATTGATTTTTGAGTTGCAAAAGTTTTTCTTTTCCACATGTTGAAATCCATTGTCCTTTTTAAAATAATTTTTTTCAACAGCTTTGGTTCTTGCTTATCTACTTTAAGCAAATTTGACATGGTTTCATTCTTCAATTTAAAATTTGGTAAATAATGATGCCTCCAAGTACTAAAGATTGTAAATTTGTTGAATTTGACTTCAAAATATTTTATTAAGCAACCTTCAATGGCTTGATTGCAAAACAATGGCTTAACTTTTAATTTTGCCAAAGCTTCACCTCTTTGTCTAGCTAGAAATAAAATTTCTTTATTCTTTAAAATCTTTGATTGCAAATTTTCTTCAACTCCTTTTGACAAAACTTTGTTTGCAATGGCCTCAACTTCCTTAATTTTGAATCTTGATTTTTCTTCATTTAGTTGTGAAACTAAATTACTATTATTATTAATTAATATAGTAATCTCAATTTCCAATTTTATATTCTTATCTTTATATTCCAAATTGTCATAATTCATATCCTCATGCAATTGTTTGAATGTTGCTTCTTTCCTTTCCATACATTCAAGGTTTCTTTCTTCTAATTGTTGAAATTTTTCATACTCATGTTGCAATTTACTTTTCAAATTATAAATAATCTTTTTTTGATTTGAAGTTTCTTCCAATAAATCATCTTTTTCTTCCAATGAATTGATCAAGTCATTTGTTTTTGTGCATAATTCATTTTTTAAAGATTCAATATACAATTCATAATTCTTTTTATTTTTCTGCACATTATGACTAAATTTGGTAAGATTATCCTCAGCCATATCACGTTGTGTTGTAATTCTATCACAAGAACTTTGAAGCATTTCCAATTTTTTTCCCATAACTTCAATATTTAATTGATAATTTTGCTTCTTGTAGTCATTATCAAGGTTAATTTTTTTCATTTCTTCCAATTGACTACTTAATTCTTCATTTTGTTGAGTCAATTTTGAAATATCAGTTTTCAATTGTAAAGTTTTACTTTCAAATGTAGAATATACCTTTAACAATTCTTCTCTTTGATATTTCATATCGAACTCTTGTTGTTTCATATCCCTAAATATCCTTTCTTCTTGCAATTGATTTTCCCAAATTTGAAAAGTTTCATGTTCTTCTCGCAATTCCAATTTTAAATCATTGATCATTTCATCTCTTATTAAAATTTGATCAATTAAATCTTTTCTTTCACCTTGGAATTTTTCAAGTTCATACAAAAATTGCAAGCCATTTTCATGGAGATAACTTTCTCTTGATGACCTTCGCCAAAAATTCTCAAAGTCTAAATCAAACATTCTTATAATCCTTTTATTCAACTTTCAATATTTTTATTATTAGAATTATTTCTCTTTTCTATTTTACATTCAATTTTTAACACTTCGTACTGTTGTTCTTTCCCCGGCAGCGGCGCCAAAATGTGATTGTCGTTTTACTTACTCTAACTTATCTAATCAGAGTAAACCTGTATAGGGGAATTCGAACACAGGGAAAGAATACCGCATGAGCTTACACGTTAGGGTCACACAATTAACTGTATTCCGCACTACTTAAAACATCCAGGAAACACTACAATGCTTTCCACTTCCTAATAATACTCCACCATCACTGATAACAAACAACATGTAATCCCGCACTATCCTAAATGACAGGACATAATCATACTATAATCCAAATTCTGGAGTTCTTCACCATTAACTGCCTTCACATTACAGTGTTTCACACAAACACAGACTCATTCTCTCTGCTGAACTACATTCAGATTTCAGCATTCAATCTCTCTTCTTCTCATTCAATAACATATAATTCCATTCACACTTTCATTCCATGATTCACTTCACAATATTCAGAAACTCTCAATACTCTTATTTCAAAGAACATAACAACAAAAGAAAAGAGGTAGCACCAAGCTTACCCCGGCTCACACTATCACAGTAATGGCCCCTACTTCCTCTCTCCCATCCTCCTTATGCTACTCAACTGACATGGCAGTTAACAGATTCCAAAAGGTACGTATTTTGGCCTGTTAACCGCTTTTCCCGCTAACTACCAATTCCTACCAATACCAATTGGTAACCATCCGACCAATTCCAGATTTTACCAACAAAGAATTGGTACGGGGTTTCGAAGACCAATTACCAATTCTACAGTCCTCCAGAATCTCGACACAAATTGAGTTCCCCTATCCGATATGATATCTTTAGGTAATCCATGATAGCGATAGATATTATCAATGAAAAGCTTAGCTGTTTCTTCACCTGTGATAGATTTTGTACATGGCATAAAATGTGCCATCTTGGTGAAACGATCTACTATCACAAATTTAGAATCATAAGATCTTGATTTTGGAAGATCTGTGATGAAATCCATAGAAACAGAAGACCATGGTTGTTCTGGTATAGGTAATGGCTGAAGAAGTCCGTAAGGTCGATGTCGAGGAATTTTTGATCTTGAACAAATATCACATGATTGTACAAAGTCTTTGACTGACTTCTACATTTGTGGCCACCAAAAATCTCTTGATATGAGTTCCAGAGTCTTATTATATCCAAAGTGACCTGCTGCTGGAAAGTCATGACGTGCTTGAAGAACACGCAAACGTGCTTTTCCTTCTGGAACATATAGGCGTCCTTCAAAATATAATAGATTATTCTTGAACTCGAACTTAGAAGAATCATGAGACTTGGAAGAATTATTCTCGATATCATGAACAAGAGGATCTGAGGACATACTGGACTGGATTTGCTTGAGAAAAGTTGAATCAACAGTCAGTGTTGATTTCACTGCTCGGAGATGAAATTGCTCCGGTTTCAAGAGGACCGTTCTTTGTTGCTCAAAAGCTGCATCTCCTTCTTTTGGTGCAAAATAAGAACGTCTAGACAGGGCATCAGACAAACCTTGTTGTTTTCCTTGCCGATAAGTGATAATGAAGTCGAATCTTGACAAAGACATACTCCAACGAGCTTGACGACGATTCAACACGCGTGCTGACATGAAATACTCGAGGTTCTTGTGATCTGTATACACAGTGACTGGACTAGAAGCACCTTCTAGATAATGACGCCATTCTTGAAAAGAATCCACGATTGCAAGAAGTTCTTTATCGTGGATCTCATAATTGATCTCGGCTGCTGAGAATTTTCTTGAATGAAAAGCTATCGGATGAAGTTTGTCATTTGTTCCCATTTGTGATAAAACTGTACCCAAGGCAAAATCCGATGCGTCTGTTTCCATAAAAAATACCTTGGAAAAGTCAACACGATATAAGACTGGTGCAGAGACAAACGATGTCTTCAAGGCTTCAAATGCTGCTTCCGCTTCTTGATTCCATTGGAATTTATCTTTACTAGTCAAGCGTGTAAGTGGAGCTGCAACTCGTGAGAAGTCTTTGATGAAGATCCGATAGTAATTGGCAAATCCCAAGAAACATTGGACATCTCTTACAGTCTTTGGAATCTTCCAATCCATGATTGTTTGGACTTTCTTAGAATCCATCATAAGACCATCATTTGAAATGATGTATCCTAAAAAGTCAACTTGAGTAGTGTAAAATACACACTTTTCTATCTTGGCGTACAATCCTGCATCTCTAAGTTTTTGTAATACTTGACGAACATGTATTTCATGTTCTTCAACATTCTTAGAATAAATCAGGATATCGTCTAGGTAGCAGACGACAAAATTGTCTAAGAATTCACGAAATACATCATTCATGAGATGTTGAAAAGCAGCTGGTGCATTCGTGAGTCCAAAAGGCATGACATTGTATTCAAAGTGTCCGTACCTGGTTCGAAACGCAGTCTTCCATTCATCTCCTTCTTTGATCCATACTAGATTATATGCTCCTCTTAGATCTATTTTTGTATAGATCTTAGCTTGATTTAACTGGTCAAGGAGTCCTGATATCAAAGGTAATGGATACCTGTTCTTGATTGTGATCTTGTTGAGTCCTCGATAGTCAACACACATTCGTAAAGATCCATCTTTTTTCTTTACGAATAAAATTGGAGCTCCTGCTGGAGATTTTGAATGGCGTATGAAATTCTTCGCTAAATTCTCGTTAATATATGTCTTGAGTTCAGCCAACTCATCTTGCGATAAACTGTAAATTGGTCCAAATGGTGGCTGAGTTCCTTCCTTGAGATCGATTGAACAATCGTATGGGCGATGCTCAGGAAGAATATTTGCATTCTTTTTCTCAAAAACGTCTTGATAATCCTGATATTGACTTGGAATGCCACTTGAAGTCTTTACGCTTTCAGAAATAGGTGCAGTATAAATAGCAAAAGTTGATCCTTCTTTTGCTGCGTGTATAAATGCTTTTGCACCTATAAGTGCGGGTTTTACTATACTAGACTCATGGTTTTTTACTTGATTAATAGAACTGTTACTAATGCTCTGAGGAAAATCAAGTTTACGAGAAATCCAATCTATTCGAGGATTATACTTTTCTAACCATGATAAGCCTAAAATTACTGGATTAGAGGGAGATCTAATTATATTAAAAATTACGCAACTACTATGACCATTTATTACTACATCTACAGGAAGTGTTTCGTGAGTTACATCTCCAGAAGACAACGGACGACCATCTATGACTTCTACGTGTACAGGTTTAGTTTTTTGTATTAATGATATTCTATGACATCTAGCAAATTCTTCATCTAAAAAACAAGCTGAGGCTCCTGAATCAATCAAGGCAGAGGCTTTGTAATTATTAGGTCCTAAACGCACATCTATTATAAAACAAGGAGATGGTTCTGAGGAGAGGATAGGACCTTCATTAGAAGTTGTACAAGATTCCAGCCGCACGGTCCCTATTGTAGCTGGACGTACTCGTTTTTCGACATACTGTCTTCTTTGACAGCCGTACTCCTCATTTTGTAGTTACGTCGCTTCTTTGGACAATGTTGAGCAGTGTGCTTAGGTTCTCCACAATATAAGCACAATCCTTCTTGTCGACGACGAGACTTTTCTTGCTCAGTAAGAGGTTTGAAACGTACCGCATCAATTTACATATCCTCTACTTCTGAAGGTATGTGTTGAGGAGACGTCGGTGTTGCCATTGAATTGTAGTAACGTTGAGGCCTACTTGTGCAACTCTCGGATCGAAATTCAAAAAGTCGATTGTCGCACTTCACAGCAAAGTCAATTGCTTGACTCAATGTTTGAGGATCAAGTAAATTAAGCATCAATTTCTTTACCTCATATTGTAATCCGTAGAGAAATTGACTCACAAGTGCGGCATCATCCCACTTGATATCAGTTGCAAGTTGTCGAAATTGCGAAGCATATAATATTACTGATCGATTGCCTTGTCGCAAAATATGGATCTTGTTGGTTGCAACACGAATTGCATCATGTTCTCCAAACATGGATCGAAACTCCGCCAAAAAAGCCTCCAGATTATCCAATATTGGATCTCGTCGTTCAAGAAAAGATGAAAACCATGACAATGCTGAACCTGAAAGAAGTGTACCAATGAATCTAACTTGTGACCCTGGAGTTGGATAGCTCTGGGGTTGAAGTTCAATCACTAATTGGACCTGATTGATGAATCCTCGAAACTTGGATCTGGTACCATCAAACTTCTCAAGCAAGGCCACTCTCGGTTCTCTAACACTCGAAGGGTATTCCATTCTGGGAGAAGGGACATGGTTTGGTGCAGATGTTGAAGGAGCCCCAATCATCTTTATATCTTCACTTCCTACCATTCTTGTTGCTCCTTGTGGTGGTAAATTGAGTTGATGCATCGCAAGCATTAACTCCCTCAATTGTTCTTGCATCTGTGCCATTGCACTCTTCATTTCAACAAGCTCTGCCATAGTAGCACTTAGAAAAGAGAAGATGTCTAATAATGCTCAAAACAAATAGAAGAGAGGAATTGATAACAAAGAAAATACTAAGAACAATATCAGTTTAAAAGAGGGTAATCCACAACTTCTAATGCGCTTATGTCTTATCAAGAAAAAGGGGTAATCCACTCTTAATCAAGAAAAGACAAAGCTCTCATATTGTAAGTGTACTCTTGTCAATCTGTCAAGGACAAGAACTCGATGAAAGCTAAAGAGTAAGTGAGACTTTTCTCAAAGAAATAGGACAAAATAGAAATATGTATATTAAGAAAGAAATTGGAATGGCTATTGCCAAAATACAAGAAAACTAGAGACCCTTGAAACTAGACTAGAAGCAAGAAAGGAGTTGACAAGAGTGAAGAGGGCTTCACTCTTGCCTCTATATATACTATCTAACTAGAAGCCACATGGCGATGTTCTATAAGACCTCCAATATATGTTGACTTTCTAGGCCACATGCCTTTGCTTGCAAGGCAAGTTTTCTATGGATGGACCACGTAGTTAGCTTGTTCTTTAAGCTTCCAACATGTGTGGCACATGGCTAACTTGTTGACCAAGTTTCTAGCCTAAAAGTCAACTATAGACTTCTATAAAGTCAAAGCAGCGTCTATGAAGCTTCTAAGAAGCTTCTCTAGAAGATTTTACACAATTAACCTACTTTTATCTACTTTTACATACTTTTATCTATTCATATAGGTAATTATATGTATGTCCGTGACAAAGGTTTATGAATTAAAAAGTTATGAAAAGCTTAAAAAAAACATGTAATTGTACTTTACCTTCTAAAATATATAATTATCTCACAAAATAGAATAAATTTTTATTAAATTTAAACTTAGAAGTATCATGAAATTTTAAAAAATTATTCTTAATATCATGAACAAGAAGATCAAAGGACATACTTGATTAAACTTGCTTGAAAAATATTGAATCAATTATTAATATTGATTTCATTGCTTAAAAAATATTGAATCAATTATTAATATTGATTTCATTGCTTGAAAATGAAAATGTACCAACTTCAAGAAAAATGTTCTTTATTAATTAAAAAAATATATTTTTTGTATAAGATAAAAATATCTATAAAGAATATTTATTACACCTTATTGATTTTTGGATTGATAAGTGATCTAAAAATCAAATCTTCATAAAGACATGCTCCAACAACTTTGGTGATGATTTAAAATAGTTGTCAACATGAAGTACTTGAAGTTCATATAATTTATATACATAGTGTTTGGATTAAAAGTGCATTCCAAATAATGACTCTATTCTTTAAATGAGTCTGTAATTACAAAAAATTCTTTAGCATGGATCTTGTAATTAATCTTGGTTGTATTTTTTTAGGAATTGAAAGCTATTAGGTGGAACTTATTATTTGCTCTCATTTATAACAAAATTTCATCCATAGAAAAATTTGATGTATTTGTTTCTATGAAAAAGATCTTAAAAAAATTGACATGATATAAAATTGGTACAAAAATAAATGATATTTTAATACTTCAAAAGATGTTTTAGTTTTTTTACTCCACTGAAGTTTATCTTTACATGTCAAATATATAAGAGGAGTGAAAACTTGAAAAAAATTCTTAATAAAGATTTGATGATATTTATCAAATTTTAAAAAATATTGTACATCTCTGATTATTTTTAAGATCTTTTAATTTATAATAGTTTGGATCTTCTTAAGATCCATCATAAGACTATCATTTTAAATAATATATATTTAAAAATCAATTTAAATAATATAAAATACATACTTTTTCATCTTGACATATAATCTTATATCTCTTAGATTTTGTAATACATGAAAAACATGATGTTTATGCTAAAATCTGGTCCTCAAATAAATTAAGATGTCTTCCAAGTACCAAACAACAAAGTCATCAAGAAATTTATAAAAGACATCATTTATTAAATGTTGAAAAGTAGTTGGTGCATTTGTGAATCCAAATGACATAATATTATATTTAAAATGTCCATACTTCATTTGAAATGGAATTTTTTTATTTATTCCTTTCATTAATATGTATCAAATTATATGCTCTTTGTAGATCTATTTTGATATAGATCTTTGCTTAATTGAATTAATTAAAAAATTACAAAATAAAAATAGAAGATATCTATTTTTCATAGTGATCTAAATAGTAGTTGGTTTCCTTCATAAAGATCAATGGAACAATCATAGGAACAATATTTTGGAAGAAAATTTGCATTCTTCTTTTCAAAAATATTTTTTTAATTTCTATATTAGCTTAGAATGTCACTTAAAATCTTTTGTTGATAAAAAATAAGTATAGCATATATAGCAAAAGTTGATCTTTTTTATAACATACATAAAAGTTCTTCCATCTACCAATAAGAATTTAGAAAAATTGGACTTATGAATTTCTACTTGACTAATAAAATCCTAGACTAAATTACAAAAAAAATAAAGATTACAAAAAATCTAGTCTATTTAAGGGTTATATTTTTTTAGCCACAATAATCTTAAAATAACTATGTTAAAAGGATATTTAATCATATTAAATATTATTAAGCTACTATGATCACTAGTTTCTATATATAAAAGAATATTTTCATAGATAATATCTTTAGAAGACAACAAAAAATCATTTATTATTTCTAAAGCACATGTTTGGTTTTTTTTAAGTATAGATATTTCTTATCTTTTGACAAAGTATTTGTCTATAAAACATATCAAGGCTCCTAAATCTAATAAGGCTAAGATTTTATAATTTATTAGTCCTAAATAAATTTCTATTATAAAATAAGATGAAGGATCTAAAAAGAAGATATGACCTTTAGTGGGTGTTGTACAAGATTTCAATGATATGATTCCTATTATAATTAGAGAAATTAGTTTTCAATACATCGTTCTCTTTGGCAACCATGGTCTTCATTTTATGGTTGTATTGCTTTTTTGGATAATATTGAGTAGTGCACTTAGGTTCTCCTCAATATAGGCACAACCCTTCTTGATATTTTCAAGTTTTTTTATACTTAGTAAGAGGTTTGAAATATATCATATTAATTTGCATAGATTTCGGTCTTAATAAATAAGCTTTTGTAAACTTAAAAGCTGTCATTATAACTTAACTTGCACTTCTTCAATCAAATCTTTGTTCTTTGCATCTTTCAAATAGTCAATTGTTACATGCAATGGCTTGAGCAATAAATTATTCTAATGAGTCTATTTTTACTATCATCAACAATAAATCCTTGATATTAGCTTTTAATCCATACCAAAATTAATTAATAAAGGTTTTGTCATTCCAAACCATATTGTGATCCTTCTTATAAAGATATGAGTTTGATTTCTACTATCATTTCTTTTTTATTTTTTTCAAATGTAGCTATAAAAAATTCTAAAAATAAATTTAAATTATAAAAGAGTCATAAATTCTTTTTTATCAAAGGTACAAATTAAAAAAAAGTAATTTTAAGAAAAAGTACACCTATAAATTCAACTTGAATAAATCCATCAAGATATTGAGAAGGATGCAACTTTAGCTAGAACTTTATTTGTTGTAGAAATCCTTGAAACTTTGATCTCGTTCTATCAAACTTCTTGAGCATACTTATTATTACCTCCATCATACTTATAGTAGTAAAACTTCTTGAATATAGTTGTATACTTAATCTACTTACTTCTTTCAATTGCATAATTTCTTGGAATAGACTTTGAAATTCATTGTTGACTTCTTCTATAGGCATTGGAATACTACCTCTATAGGTAACGCTAAAGATATGTGAGATTTCTATCTTAAAAGTGTTGACAAGTTTTTAAAAATTTGTAATGATTGTAAATCTATTCTTACTTTTGCTAAGAGTAGCATCTATAATTTTTTTTATCTATAGATAATTTAAAATAAATCTATAAGTGAAATTAGAGGAGGGTAATCTATAACCTTTAATACCAAATTATTTTTTTTATAAAAAAAAATAGTCCACTCTCTTAAAAAATACATGTTAAATCGAAGATGAAGTGTCGACAATCTTCAAAATACAACAATAGAAGTGAAGTAGTCCATTCACTTCTAAAAACAAGACAAGAAGAATAAATTAGTATTCTTATCAAATTGTCAAAAGCATGAATCTAAAAGAATAAAAAATTCAATACATTCTTGTAAACTCAAAAAAAAAATAGATATTCACTCAAAAATAATATAGTATTGAAATTGGAATAGTTATTCCTAAAGATAAGAAAACTAAAAAGTCTTGAAATAACACTAATGATGAAAAAGGCATTCATAAGAATGAAGAAGGCTTCACTCTTACATTCTTATATACTCTCTCACTAAAAGATATGTGGCCACATTCTATAGGATCTTTGATACATGTCCAATTTGCAAGATACATATATTACTTTATAAAATAAGTTTCCTATATGTACGTTATATTATTTTCTTGTATTATAAGCTACCAACACGTGTAATATGTGATTAATTTATTGACTAAGTTTTTAACCTATTAATCAACTATAGATACGTACAAAGGTGAAACCACATCTATAAAGCTTTTAGGAAGTTTTTATACAAGGTATTATCAAATTAATCTACTTTTATTTATTCATAATATCTATATAACTATTTGAATAAATATGTATGTTTATGAAAAATATATAATGTGAAAGCAAATTCAAATCCAAATCCAAGAATTTATATTCTTACACATGATGTTGGAACTTCATTGGATATTATTGCTCTATTACTTTCAAGAAGAGACACAATATACTTAAATTGCCACATTAATAGAAAAATAGAATCAATTTTCACATCCAATCATATGTAGTATACAATATACATTAGCAGTCATATTATGTAAGAATCTCACCATAACTATATACAAATATAATTAAACACAATTTTAATGGAATTTTTTGATGCTACATATAAATGCTCAAAGTTGATTTTTTAATATAAATGATGAAAGTAGTATTTACTTTTATAGAAGGCCCTTCATTATAATTTGATGTGTCCTTAGTATAATTAAAAAAAATATTAGCAGTCAATCAATAGTCCTTAGTATTCCAACCGATGGATTTTTTTGATATTACATGCAAATGCCGAAAGTTGATTTTTTTATATATAAATGGTATTCATTGTTACTTATATAGAAGGCTCTTCATTACAACTTAATTTGCATTCATCACAAATGTAACTTTTGTAGAGAGCCCAACATTATAATTTAATTACTTTTATTGCAATTGTGACTTTTACAAAAGGCCTTTTATTACAATTGTGACTTTAAAAACCAATTAAAAAAGTAAAAAAATATATAATATTCCTTGGTAGCTAATAAATGCTATTTATTGTAATTAAAAAAGTAAAAAATAAAAAATAAAATACACAATATACATCAGCAATAAATACCTTCTATTACTCCAACTAATGAGACATTTTTTATGCTTTAGTCAAATATAGGCCAGTCATCTTTTTTTTATTATTTTTTTATCTAAACTATATGCAAATTTAGTTATATTTTTTTTCAAAGCAATAGTTATAATTTTCTTATAATCAATTTTATAGATATAACTACATATTATATGTTATTTATATTATTTTTTATATCTTTTATATTTTATTATTAATTTTTTTCATATAATTTTATTTAAAAAATTTATCTATTCATATTTATTAAGTTAAAAATATTATAATCTAAGTTCTTAATCATTATTTATTATGTATATAAATATATTTTTTTGAAATCAATTTTTAGTAATAAAAACACTATTAATTAGCTATATCTATTATTATCTAATAATATGTAATAATATAATCATTCAATTTTTAAATTATTTCAAATAGATTTTATGAACCATGAAATAAATTTTAATTTTTAGGTTTATATTATTGAATTTAAATTGATATAATTCAATAAAACATTTGATTTGAGTATTATTTTATTTATTTATTTTATTTTATTTTATTGTGATGGTTTTTTCACCTAATCATATCAAGTCACTTTTTGTGTATTAAAGCCCAATTGATAAATGACATTGTGCTATTATCATGAATAAGTATCTTTGTTACAAATATCATTGATATATGACTGTAATATCACACAAACATGATTAAATGCAAATAGAGGATTATAACTTATAATTATTCTTCATCTATAATTCCAAGCATAACATTGGTAGATTGTAATTTTGGATATTACATATATTTTACAAACATCTAAATATGCATGTAAACTAGTCAAATTTATTGAAGTAGAAATATATATATATATATATATATATATATATATACATATTAATAAAAATTTGTGTCGTTAGCTAAAAAAAATATTTATTAAAAATTATAATTGGTACTCTTATCTAATGATCTCATAGTGCTACTTTTGGCAATCTATAAAAACAACATACAAATTTTGATCATTGATTGATCAAAATTCACTTTTGATGGAAAATCCAATTAGAGATGGTTTTTATCTCCCATGGTTTATCTCTATGAATTGTTTTATATAAGAGATATATGTATACATCTGTGTCTTTTTTTAAGAATGAAAACATAGATAAGTTCATGTTGTTGAGTAACCATCTATATATATAATGCACCACCATTTATATATACAATGCATGTGTGCATTCTATACCTGAAGAAGCCAATTAGCAAACTCAATATTTGTTTGAAGTGCTCTTGAATTCAACCTCATATATTCTTTTAATGTATGGATATTTATTTGAGGCCAAAGTGTTGAATGTCAAAAAAATGCTACTGCAATTTTTTCTTGAGTTCGTTTTACAATCACTGGCAATATTTGGCAAAAATTTCTACCAAAAACTATTATAGCTCTTTCAAATGGGTGATTAATATTCCAAATGTCTCTAAAAGAATGATCAACTACCTCAGGACAATAATAATATTGCATTGGAAGTTTATCCCAAATAATAAGGGAAGTTTGGCGAATAAACTCAATATGGTCAAAATTCTTAGTAATTGAATAAAAAGTGTCTTTGTTACAATCTAGTAGAATCTTAAATATAGAATAGGTGGTTCTTCCTCCTTCAAGTAGTAATGTAGCAATTCTTAATGATACAACACATATGACAATCTTTTGCATCAAGCAAACTTTAGTTGTCAAAGTATTGTACACAAATGTCTTATCAATTCTTATAGATCTGTTTAGAAAAAACATGCATCCATATTCTTCCATTATAAAGGCCACAATATCATTATATGCCTTTTTTGTTCAAGATTCAATTGTGGAACATACCGCTCTAAATTTGCCTATAATTCTTCAATGTCTCATGTTCTTTCTTCAGCAATAAATTGATTTCTATTAACTATTGCATTTCAATTGTTTCTTGATAATGGCATTGGAAGAAACTGTATAAGCATTCTGTTGGAGTCTTGTAAAATCTTATCTAGCAAAAAAAGTCCATAATCCTTAATTTGTTCCTCTATTGGATTGCTAATTCCATGCTCTCTTTATAAATAGACATTAAAATCATCCAAGATATTTTTTCAAAATCTTTCCTATAGGTTTAATGGATTTAGCAGATTTTTATTATTATAATATGTGAAGTTTTGTTTGAGAATGCTTCGGGCACCTGACAATAAAAAGTAGAATGGAAATTACAACAAAAAATCCTAACTCTAATAGAATACTAAATAAACTTTAATTAGACCATAACAATGCTAAGCAAATTTTAATCAAATTCAAAGAAACCTCAAAGGAATTACAAAGAAACAATAAGAAATCTTAAAGAAATATTAAAATGATCATAAATATATCTCAAATATATCTCAAATATATCTCAATTCAATCTTAATTTAATCCTAATTATAATCCTATTGGACTTCATTCAAACTTTATGCCAAAAATTAACTAAATCTTTAATCTTAAATAAATCTTAAAGTAAATTCTAAATCCTACACCAAATACTAATCAAATCTTAAATCCTAATCTTAAATCAAATCCTAATCAAATCCTAACCAAACCCTAAACCAAATCCTAAATCCTATACCAAATCCTAAATCCTAAATCAAACCCTAACCAAATCCTAACCAAATCCTAACCCTAAATCAAATCCTAGTAATTCCTACAACAGATTTAAACCTCAATTACTACTGAATGAATTGTTTATCTTAACTCAAAATTTCTACACTTCTTAAAAATTAAGTTGAAAACAAGTGCAAAAAATTTGAAAAGGATCGAAGTTAACTAGGATTCAAGCCCTCATAGATGTATTTGTAGATATACTTGACAGCACGAATAGATATATAAACCTCAATATTAATTTGACAATTATACTTTCGAAATAGTTTTGGACAAAATAGAACAATATCTCTATTATCAACAACCATTCCTCAAACTTCAAACATTCTTCTATCATTTCTTCATTGATATTGAAGATATCCGTCAGCATCCATTGTTGTTTCTTCCACAAGCACCTTTAGATATGTCTTTGTATAATGTCCGTCTTCTATGCAAGGCTCTTGAGGATTTTGTAGTCTACATAGACCATATACCATTATAGAATAACTTCATATAGCTCTTGGTCGTTGTTTTTATCTGGAAATTTTGTAGAAACCATACGATCTATATCTCTAGCACATCCAATCTTATTTTCTCTATCTGAAAAAATTAAGATATGCATATGAGGTAGATCTCTAATTTAAAACTCAATGGTATAAACATATGCAATAATATGACGAAAGACAACTCCTTTCTTTATATCTTCCATAATTATATGTCTCTTGACCTTAAATATACGGGCAACCAAATCTGACCAATCACTTGCTTGTTGTTCTTGAAGCAATTCATTCTGAATTTCGGACCATCTTGGATTTACTATCATTGTTAAAAAAATATGAAGATGTTGATAAAACCTTGTAATTGCCATAGAATCTTAAAGTATTTCTATTATATGTCTTGCACTTCTAATATGTGATGATGGAAGTAAGATCCTATCACAAACATACACATGTAAGCCAATAATTACATATATAAATAGATAGAAGTAAGTAAAAGTAGGTAAAAGTAAATTAATTCTATAGCATTTGGCATAGAAGCTTCCTAGAAGCTTCATAGATGTTGCTTTGACTTTATAGGTGTCTTTAATTGATTTTTTGGGATTAAAAACGTGGTGAACAAGTTGACCGTGTACCACACATGTTGTTAGCTTAAAGACCAAGCTAACTATGTGGCACACACGTAGAAAAACTTGCCTTGTAAGTCAAGGCATGTGTCCTATAAAGTCAATACATATTGGAGGTCTTATAGACCATCGCCACGTAGTCCCTAGTAAGATAGTATATATAGAGATAATAGTAAAGCCTTCTTCACTTTTGTCAACTCTTTTCTTGCTTCCAGTCTAGTTTTAAGGGTATCTAGTTTTCTTGGCTTTTGGCAATAGCCATTCTAGTTTCTTTCTTAATATATATATATATCAAATTATTTCTATTTTTTCATCTTTCTTTGAGAGAAGTCTCACTTGTTTATTTATCTTTATCATGTTCTTGTCATTGAAAGATTGACAAGAATACACTTATAATATCAGAGCTTTGTCTAATCTTGATTAAGAGTGGATTACCTCTTTTTCTTGATAAGACATAAGTATATTAGAAGTTTCGGATTACCGTCTTCTAAACTGATATTGTCCTTAGTATTTTCTTTGTTCTCAAGTCCTCTCTTCTATTTGTCTTAAGCGATATTAGACATCTTTTCTTTTCCAAGTATTATCATGGCAGAACTTGTTGAAATGAAGAGTACAATGGCACAAATGCAAGAGCAATTGAGGGAGTTAATGCTTGCAATGCATCAATTTAATTTACCACTACAAGAAGCAATAAGATTGACAGAGAGGGAAGATATAAAAATGATTGGAGCTGCTTCAATATCTGCACCAAATCATGTCCCTTCTCTTATGGTAGAATGCCCTTCCAATATTAGAGAACCAAGAATTGCCCTATCTGAGAAGTTTGATGGCACTATATCAAAATTTAGTGGATTTATCAATTAAGTACAACTTGTGATTGAACTTCAATCCCAAAGCTATCTAACTTCAAAATCGCATGTTTGATTCATTGGTATGCTTCTTTCAGGTTCAACATTATCATGGTTTTCATCTTTTCTTGAACAATGAGATCCAATATTGGATAATCTAGAGGCTTTTTTGGCGGAGTTTTGATCCATATATGGAAAACATGATGCAATTCGTATTGCAACCAATAAGATCTGTATTTTACAATAAGACAATCGATCAGTAACGTTGTATGCTTCACAATTTTCACAACTTGCAATTGATATTAAGTGGGATGATGTTGCACTCATTAGCCAATTTTTCTACGGATTACAATATGAGGTAAAAAAATTAATGCTCAACTTACTTGATCCTCAAACATTTAGTCAAGCAATTGATTTTGCTGTGAAGTGTGACAATCACCTTTTTGAATTTCGATCTAAGAACTGTATAAGTGGACCTCAAAATAACTATAATTCAATAGCAACACCAACATCTCTTCAATACATACATTCGGAAGTAGAGGATATACAAATTGATGCAATACGTTTCAAACCTCTTACTGAGCAAGAAAAAACTCGTCGTTGTCAAGAAAGATTGTGCTTATATTGTGGAGAAGCTAAGTACACTGCTCAACATTGCCCAAAGAAGCGACGCAACCATAAAATGAGGAGTACGGCGATCAAAGGAGATAGCATGTCAAAAAACAAATTTGTCTAGCTACAATAAGGACCGTGCAGTTGAAACCTTGTACAACGCCTAGTGAAGGTCATATCTTCTCCTCAGAATCTCTCCATGTTTTACAATAAATGTTATTATAGGAATTAAACATCTCAAAGCCTCTGCCTTACTAGATTCAAGAGCCTCAGTATGTTTCTTAGATAAAAAACTTGCTAAAAGACATAACATATTTTTAGTATAGAAAACTAAACTTATTCATGTAGAAGTCATAGATGGTCGTCTGTTGTCTTCAAGAGATGTTACTCATGAAATCCTTCCTATAAAAATAGCAACTAATGGTCATAGTAGCTTTGTAATATTTAATATCATTAGATCTCCTTCTAATCTAGTCATTTTAGATTTATCATGGCTAAAAAAATATAATCCTAAAATAGATAGGACTTCTCGTAGTCTTGACTTTTCTGAAAGTATAACTAAGAGTATAGTTAATTAAGTAGAAAGTCATAAGTCTAGTATAATTAAACCTATATTTGTAGATGCAAGTACTTTCTTGCATACTACAAAAGAAAGATCACCTTGTGTCATTTATGCCACACCTATTTCTACTAGTAGAAAGACTTCAAGTAACATTCCAAGCTAATATCAAGATTTTTAAGATGTATTTGAGAAAAAGAATGTGGATACTCTTCCAGATTATCGTTCTTATGACTGCTCAATTGAACTTCAAGAATGAGCACAACCGCCATTTGGATCAATCTACAATTTATCTCAAAATGAGTTGGTTGAACTCAATGAGTACATTGAAGAAAATTTGGCCAAGAACTTCATACACTATTCCAAATCTCTAGTAGGAGCTTCAATTTTATTCGTGAAGAAAAAAGATTGATCATTGCGGATATGTATTGATTATTGAGGACTCAACAAAATCACTATAAAAAATAGGTATCTGCTACCTTAAATATCTTGACTTCTTGATCAGTTGAATCAAGCTAAGATCTATACTAAAATAGATCTACAAGGAGCATACAATTTGATACACATCAAAGAAGGAGATGAATGGAAGACTGCGTTTTGAACAAGTTATGGACATTTCAAATACAACGTCATGCTTTTTGGACTTATAAATGTACCATGAGCATTCCAATATCTAATGAATGATGTCTTTTGGGAGTTTTTAGATGATTTTATTGTTTATTACTTAGACGACATCTTAATCTATTCTAAGAACTCAAAAGAACATAAACTTCATATTTGCCAAGTATTACAAAAACTAAGAGATGCAAGACTCTGTACCAAGATAGAAAAGTGTATATTTCATACTACTCAAATCAACTTCTTAGGATATATCATTTCAAATGATGGACTTATGATAGATCCTAAGAAAGTTCAAACTTTTATGGATTGGAAGATCTCAAAAATGGTAAGAGATATCCAATGCTTTTTGAGATTTGCCAACTATTATCGGATCTTCATCAAAGACTTCTTTCAAGTTGGAGCTTCATTTACACGTTTGACTTACAAAGACAAACTTCAATGGAATTAAGAAGGAGAAGTAGCATTTGAAGCTTTGAAGACAACCTTTGCTTCTGCACCAATCTTGTATCATGTTGATTTTTCTAAGCCATTTTTTATGGAAACAGATGCATCAGACTTTGCTTTGAGTGCCTTATTGTCACAAATGGGAGTAGATGATAAATTTCACCCAACACCTTTTTATTCTAGAAAATTTTCAATAGCCGAGATTAATTATGAAATCCACAACAAAGAACTTCTTGCAATCATGAATTCGTTTCAAGAATGGCGCCATTATCTAAAAAGTGCTTCTAGCCCAATCATAGTGTATATGGATCACAAGAACCTTAAATATTTCATGTCAGCATGTATTTTGAATTGTCACCAAGTCCGTCGGAGTATGTCTTTGTGAAGATTCGAATTCAAGATCACTTATCGACTAGGAAAATAACAAGATTTGTCAGATGCATTCTTTAAACGATCTTATCTTGCACCAAAAGAAAGACATGCTACTTTTGATTAACAACGAACAATTCTCTTGAAGCCAGAGCATCTTCATCTTCAAGCAATGAAATCAACATTAACTGTTGATTCAACTTTCATTAAGCAAATTCAGTCAAGTATGTCTTGTGATCTTCTTATTCATGATATTAAGGAAAATCCTTCAAAGTCTCTTGATAATTCTAAGTTTAAATTCAAGAAGAATCTACTATATTTTGAGGGACGCCTATATGTTCCAGAAGGTGAAGCTCGATTACGTGTTCTTCAAGCTTGTCATGACTTTTTAGCAGCAAGACTTTTTGGGTACAATAAAACTTTGGAACTAATATCCAGGGACTTTTGGTGGCTCCAAATGTAGAAAGCAATCAAAGATTTTGTACAATCTTGTGATGTTTGTTCGAGATCAAAAACTCCTTGTCATCGACCTTATGGACTTCTTAAGCCATTACCCATTCCAAAACAACCATGGTCTTCTATTTTTATGGATTTCATCATAGATCTTCCAATCTCATGTTCTTATGACTCTATATTTGTGATAATAGATCGTTTTACCAAGATGGCACATTTTGTACCATATACAAAATCTATCACAGGTGAAGAAACAACTAAGTTCTTTCTTGACAATATTTATGGCTATTATGAATTATCCAAGGATATTATATTAGATAGAGAAACTCAATTTGTATCAAGATTCTAAAAGTGGATATAAAACTATCTTTGGTATTCCATCTTCAAATTGATGGACAAACAGAGCGTGTTAATCAAGTTTTGGAGTAGTATTTAAGATGTACCATTAATTATCAATAAGATGATTGAACAATTCTTTTGCCATTGACAGAGTTTGCTTACAATAACACGGTACATTCTTCTAAAAAATAAACACCTTTTTTTACCAATTATGGTTATCATCCATGTCTTGATACTTTTGACTTTTCAAAAGTTGATAATCCTGTTGCGAAAGATTTGGCAATTCATTTGTCAGAGCTACATGCAACAATGAAGGCGCAATTAAAAGAAACTCAAGAACAACAAAAGGTCAATGTGGATGTCTATCAAAAGGAACAACCACCATTCTACATAGGTGATAAGGTATGGTTACTTTGTCACAATATCAAGACTACTCATCCTTGTGACAAGTTGGACTATCGAAGGCTTAGACCATTTTCTATTTCTACACAAATCAATCCAGTTGCATATTGTTTACATCTATCAGAGTCAATAAAAATCCATCCAGTATTCCACATGTCTCTTTTTTAATCATACAAGATAATGGACATATTAAGAAGAAGACAAGCTCTACCTCTTCCTATAGAAGTAGACAATAATAAAGAGTTTGAAGTGGAAGAAGTCTTAGATTCAAGACGACGTCGAAATAAATTAGAATATCTTGTCCATTGGCATGGATATGATATTAGTGAATGCACATAAGAGCCAGTAAAGAATCTTGCAAATGCAACAAAGGCAATAGAGGCTTTTCATCAACAACATCCATCAAAATCAAGATGAAAATCTTCTTTATAAAAGAAACAAGATCTAGGTAAGATAACATTCTACTTTCAATCCTTATTTGTAGCTTCTTTGTAGTTATGATACTCAAGAGATGGAGAACCAACAACCACCGGATTTGACTTAAGAGCCTTCATTTGTTGAACTATCAAACAAGATATTACGATTGTCATAACCTTCAAGACGACATAATCGAGATGAAGATCTTCAAGAATGACATGTTCTTCCTCGAATAGATGGCAAAATACAACGCATTTGATATCACAATCTTGGAAGGGACTCCCGATGTTTGGTGATTTTACTAGAAGTAGGAACAACTCGTAATGGTATTTCAAATGTTTTATTCAAAGGAAGTTATGAAAGCCTCAACAATAATCAAATAATTGGGTGGTCTTTCCGTCCTAATATGGAACACTACCAATGGTTGAAAGGCCCTATCAATCATCTTCGAAGAGAACAAAGATTAGAGTATGTGGCAAATACAATTCATTGCATTATAGATTTCCTCAAAATATGATAACTGCTCTTTGTGGAACTTGTCCCTACAAAGGGAGGTAATATCATGGACATACACATATAAGTCAATAATTACATGTATAAATATATAGAAGTAAGTAAAAATAGGTAAAAGTAAGTTAATTCTATAGCATTTGGTATGGAAGCTTCTTAGAAGCTTTATAGATGCTACTTTGACTTTATAGGTGTCTTTAATTGACTTTTTGGGATTAAAAACGTGGTCAACAAGTTGGCCATGTGCCACACATGTTGTTAGCTTAAAGACTAAGCTAATTATGTGGCGCACACATAGAAAAACCTACCTTGTAAGTCAAGGCATGTATCCTACAAAGTCAACACATATTGGAGGTCTCATAGAACGTCGCCACGTAGCCCCTAGTAAGATAGTATATATAGAGACAAGAGTAAAGCCTTCTTCACTCTTGTCAACTTCTTTCTTGCTTTCAGTCTAGTTTCAAGGGTATTTAATTTTCTTGGCTTTTGACAATAGCCATTCCAATTTCTTTGTTAATATACATATCAAGTTATTTCTATTTTTTCATCTTTCTTTGAGAGAAGTCTCACTTGTTTATTTATCTTTATCATGTTTTTGTCCTTGACAAATCTTACATTTTAAATTATTTAATTCATATCATCTTTTTTCATGTCCAATATTTTGATGAGTTATAACATCATCTAATAATCCTTGGTATAAATCAGTACGTAGATTTTCTTGATTTTAACATAGATATTGTAAATATAATCACTCAGCTGCTGTCCATCTGTCAACCATAAATTCTTGTAATAGCTTTCTTCTACGCAAAATTATAGAATAAAAATAAGTTGGATGGATCTCATGAATCATTTTTAACAACCTATTACTACATAGACAAATAATAATATCACAAAGTGCATTATGCTCCGATCCATCTTCAAGCAATATAATAGCAATTTCTTCAAAAGTGGTAGGAAGATTATATCGATGTCTATTGCTCTCATTCATAAAAAGCAAAGAAACAGCACAATATACTTCCGCTACTTCTTCATTCTGCACCTGAGATAGTATTTCATGTCTCTGTCTATATAATCTAATAAATAGATTATTTTTCTTCAAAACTTTTCTAATTTTCGACATAGTTTGATTCAATAAACCATGATTATTTCTTATTCTTCAATCTTATACAAATGATACATTGTGAATATAGAAAATGCATAAGTTGGATCATTACCTTCTTTTGATAACAACGCTTGTGCTAAATGGCGCAACTCTCTATTTTTTCTAAAACTATATGGAGCATTTTCTTAAAGCATAAATTGATCAATATTTGTATTTAAGGACGTAAATGCATGTGCAGCATTGTATCAATAAATATTTTTTCAAAACTCCCTTATTCTTGCATCTTGGTCATTAAATAAGCATCTCAAAAGTAAAGGGAGAGAAGGTAGAGATGGTAGAGAAACTTTTCCTTGACGACAATATTGTCCAAACAATGGCAATTTTCTTGTTCATGAAACCAATGCAATGCATTACAATGCAAATACAAAACATTCATCTTCCTTAGATTATGTATAACTTCACCACTTGCAACTATTTTAGATTCTCTTTGTGCTCTTTCACATTCCCTATATTGTCATTGAACAACTGCTCTCTGATTTATTGTTAAAGTTGGACCATTCATAATGGCATGGGTGGCTTCAACACTTGTAACTATTTCAACTTTTTTTTTGTGATCTTTCATATTTCCTATATTATTGTTGAATAATTGCTCTTTGATTCATTGTTAAAGCTGGACCATTCACAATGGCATGGATTTCAACAGAGAATTAGATTAAGCTTGGAATCATCTAAATTGTACCTCCATAAAATTGTACATCTATAAAATTTTACCTCCATATTTATTAAATAATATTTATTAAAAAATATTTATACACAAAATGTATCTATTTATATATATGAAGTTGAATATAAAAAATCTCATATAAGAAGTGGAATATAAAAAATCTCATATAAGAAGAAGAAATGAAATTTTTACAATTTAATTTTTGTACAACAATTCTTATTGTAGTTAACAATACTCGTAAAATTCCAATAAAACTTTGTTACTCAAGAACCTAAATTTATAATAAAGATATAATATGAAATGTAATATAGTAAATATAACTATAAATATAACTATAAATATAATTATAAAGATAAAAACTATTAAAATATTAAAATAAATATATAAAGCCATATTTAACAATAATATCTTAGCTTTTGTTATAGAAGAAAGAAAGATAATAGCTGAAGGATGTGAAATGCATGCAATGTAGAATCAAAAAAGTCAAGCACAAAATTCTTCTATTTATGGTTCTTTTAGTGAAGGCTTGTCATTTACACTTTTTAGTCTTCATGCCTATATTCTAAAGAATTAAAAAATAATAATTGCTCAAATTTTCCTCCCAATCGGCTTTGCAATTTAATTAACCTTTCTACTACCAGCAGCTTGTCATTTATAAAGTATAATTTTGGCATGAATTAAAAATAAATTTGACATGGCTAGAGTAAGTGAATTTTGATTGACATAAAAAATGAATTCATTTGCTTACTTTGGAGAATCCAAAAATGAAACTCAATGTCAATCATAATAAAGTCAAAGAGTTTTTTTTGTAATAAAATGAATTCAAGTATAAAGTTACATATCAAAGTTGCATATCAATAAAATAAATATCGATGCCTCCAAACGACCCACATGGAATTCCTGAATTAAAGAAGCATTATTGGAGGATTCACAAATCAAAATGAATAAATATTTATAAATAATTATAAATCATTATTTTATATGAAGTTAAATATAAAAAATCTCATATTTTTTTTGTAATTCATAACTTTGATTGTCATAAAAATATTGCAAAAGAATTCATTTGCTTGCTCTAGAGCAATGGCCCAAAACATAATTCTTTCTAAAATGATATTGATCATATACAATGGCCTCTTCTCATCATCTGACAAAACCTACAACTGAAGGCACGAACAAAATTAGAAACTAAAAACTAAAAATAGAAATTAGAAATAAAAACTTAGAAACTTGCTCGACTTGAAATTTTACCACGACAACCGACACGCGTCATGCACATCCCCATTCAAGACCTCAGAGCCGGTTCCGCAAGACACGTGGGTTGAGGTACTGGAGACCTCAGAAAAAACGGACCTCACAAAGGGACGTGGAGGGGTGGAAAGTATGGAGGAAGGGGGAAGAAGTAGAAGCAGAAGACGTAAAAAAGAGAAGACGAAAACGAAGAGGAAGTAGAGGAGGAAGAGGAGGAGTGGAAACCACGCCCTGATGTGTTTCTCTCACATGTGGGGCTTGATTAGATTAGTTTAGATTGCTTGCCTTGCTCGCCTGATTGCTTGCTTCATTTCTGTGTCGGACTCTCTCCCTCGAGACCCACCAATTTGAGGGGAGTTTTGTATCCCGTGCTGGACTGATCCCCATTCATTGCCCCTTCCTTCTACTGTCCCTCCCTGTTGTTCGATTTGTCAGTCTAGAGTAGCATCAACCATGGCGCCGGATCCGAAGGAGAACGGGGGAGCACCGGGAGAGCGGATGGACCACGACGCAGTGCCGCCGTCGAAGAAGGACGGCGCGACGGGGCTCAACAAGAAGAAGGAGGAGAAGAAGAAGGATGATGATTTGGTGAGTGGGGTTTCCATTGTGCTTGGTCATGGTTGTGAGCTCCGAGGGTTCTGTTTTCGTATGGTCGGTTGGGTGGCTTAGGTTGTTTTTTATTTTTTTTAATAGGATTTTGATAGTGGTTTCTTTTTAGGATTTTTTTGGGTGGGTTTAGCAGTGATCAGGAGAAGATTTTCTCTTTCTCGGGTAGAAAAATTGGGTCAATACCTCGATACTAATTTTATGCTTGAATTTTAATTTTGGTGTTTGGGGATATTTTGGGATGCTTTTGAAGGGTGGTGGGAGGCTGTGGAAATCATGGAAATCTCTGGAGTTTTTGCAGCTGATTGTATTCTAGTTTTAGGGATTTTCTTTTGTGCATTTTAATAAGCAGTTCCAGTGAGGAGAATAATGATTGTGATGTATGTTGATTGGAAATCGGGCGCGTATTGTATTCTTTTGTAGCCATGTAGCTGATCGATGGTTTGATCGGGTTTTGAAGGGTGGACATAGTTGTTAGGTCAGTGGTTCGCCTTGGTCATTTGATGTGAAAAGAACCCTAAAGTTGATGGTCGGGGTGAGTCAATTGAGGCTCAAGAGAACTCAGTTATGGATAGTAATGCATTTGGTGGTGGTGGAGGTAGATGCTTACAGGCTAACTTTTAATGTTCTGACGATGGGCATAGCCGTTACGCTTCTTTGGATCTCAATCCTGTTTCTGCATGGACAATGATGAGTGTATTTTTCTCTCCCTTGTGAGTAGCTTTCCATGATTCAATTTTATAATTTTTTGGATGGCCTGCAGTCGGAAGAAGATCTTGCTCTAAAGCAGCAGTTGGAACTATATGTGGAACGAGCCCAAGACTCAGAAGAGGGAATTCAGAGAGCTGCTTTGGAAGCTATGAGGTGCATTTTTACAGAGAATATTATTCCTTTTCCATTTTTTGTTTTCGAAGAATGAAATAGCACCATCGGAATGGGCGGGATTCGGCCTCCCTCCATGGAGTGTTCAGCTACCTCTTGTAGTCTTTTTGCCGACTGCGTGGACATCACATTCTATTTTCTTTTGTATAATCCTGTCACGGTTCGGAAATCGCGAATGAAGCTCCACCGTGAAAGATATTGGATGTGTGTCTGAGTAAGGCAATTTACGTAGAATGGTGACGGATGGGGCTTCATGTTGCGGAATGGTTTTCTGCAGACAAGAAATCAGGACAGCTACTAGCTCGATGACTTCAGTTCCCAAACCACTCAAATTCCTTCGACCTCATTACAGAACTTTGATAACACACTATGAAAAAATGCCACATTCTGAACTTAAGGTAATTTTTCCTATATTGTATCATATGTTTTTATTAATTATTCTGTGTTCATACCTTCATCGTTTCAAGTAGATTTATCATATATTTGTTCTTGTGAACGAACTCAGTGAATTATTTTGACTTTGGCTTTTTTTCTTTTGCAGAGGTTCATGGCGGATATCTTATCCGTACTTGCACTTACAATGTCAGAGGAGGGGAATAGAGTAAGTTAACTATTTCTCAGTGAATTTTATTCAAGCTGCAATGAATTCTGGTTCATACTTATCAGTTTGCATTGTCAGAGCATTCGCTTAATCTAATCGCAACTTCTTATCGGGAAATCGTATAGGAAAGCTTGCGGTTCAGACTGCAGGGCACAGTTGGAGATATCGGTTCATGGGGTCACGAGTATGTTAGGTATGTTCTAAGTATTATTCTTTGCGAAATAATTAGCGTGCATTCATAGGAATGCCAGTGTTACAATAATTTGATTGAGATGTGTAAAGATAGTTACCTTCGGTTGCATTATTTATCTGACTGACGATTTCTTTGGTGGAAGATTGAACATGTCTCATGGGTGTGTTGTGCTTGAGCATTCTGCAGGAACTTGGCTGGAGAGATAGGCAATGAGTTTCAACAACGGCAGGTACATATTGAGTAGCCAAAACACATGCGAGGGCTCGTGACGAAGCTGCTTAGTATTTCGTCTAAGGAGTGCCAAGTTTGTCTGGATGATTTTGTTTGATACATTTACTACAAGTAGGATCCTGTATGAACATCTTTTAAAACTGTGCTTCTTTTCCACGTGTTAATATATATATACTTATTGCAGGCTGCAGATGAACCTGTTGATGACTTGATGGATCTGGTTAAGCAGATTGTCCCATTCCACGTTAAGGTAAATCGCGGCATTATCAATTACTCGTTTATACTTTTAGCTTATTTGGGCTTACTCTGGAGTAACGTAAAATACCACTGTTGTGTTTTTCTTTGCAAGCCGTGCATACATTTTGACAAGTTCTTTGTGTTACCCCTGTGTAGCACAACGCTGAACCCGAGGCTGTGGATCTTCTAATGGAGGTTCGTAGACAAAGCTTTGACGAACTACCCAATATTTTAGTCTCTGTTGGTGCAAGATTGTTATTAGTATAATCGTTTTGAGTTTTTGAGTGTTTTTGTTGTCTTAGCAGTGCTTAATTTCTGCTGGTTTTGAATTCCACTTTATTCTCTTAGGGTGGGGGGGGGGTGTTCCTGTGTGTGTTTGTTCTTTCAATTGCTATTGACGGTCGTATTAAATAGTTGTGGATTCTTTTCTGCAGGTGGATAAACTTGACATGCTTATTGACCACATTGACAAAGCCAATCACAAGCGTACCTGTTCTTATTTAACCAGTTTTGCTAGGTATTTGATTCTTCACCAAGTACATATTGCTCTCATCTTTGGCCGTGAATTTCTTTTGGGGATAAGTTCCAGCTTGAATGGATTTCAACGAAGTGGTATTGGTTGTCTATACAGTTATGTCCCAGAACCAGAGGATATGGCAGTGTTGAAAATTGCGTACCAACTATACTGCAAGTTCAACAAATTCCCAGAGGCCTTGCGAGTCGCGTTGCGAATGGGCAATATTCAGGTATACTATCAAGTTTCGATTTTCGATTTTTGGTTTGTGAAGGCTGGAGAATACTAACGCACATGGTATCCTTTCTGAGCTCGAGTGATCCGTCAGGATACCTTCAATAATTTTTTAGTTTTCTTGGAAGATGCTTATGAGACCAATTTTAATTTGACTTTTTCAAATTAGAATATGAATTTACTTATCTCATCCTTCAAGAAAAACCTTGGGAATTTTGTAGAACCTTTTAGGTGGGACGTAGGCATGGATTTTTCTTTTTTCTGTTATCCAAAATGCAATTAACCATGCTTTGTGGTCTTGATTACCAAATTCCTCTATAATTGTGGGGAATGGATGAGTGCTGATTGTTGTACAATGTGTTGATGTTTCACTGCAGTATGTGAAACAAACGTTTGCAGCATGCAAAGATCCATTAGAAAAGCAGCAGCTTTGCTACATCCTTGGTAGACAGGTCAGCCTCTTATTCTGTTTTCATCGCAGTCATCACTCATCTGATCCTGTTTATCATTTTGGACAAGGTTTTCTGATGGGCATTGATTTCAGTTGTTATATGAAGCTTCACCACAGCCTGCTTTGTGATTTGTTTTAAATTTATGTAGTATTCGTTTATCTTATTGCTAGTGTGATGCAGGGTGTATCTATCGAGCTCGATGATGAAATGGCTGACAATGAGGAGCAACGCGAACTACTTCAAGAACTCATTAGCAATAGCAAATTGAGCGAGGGCTATCTCACCCTAGCTCGTGATCTTGATGTGATGGAACCTAAAACCCCGGATGATTTATACAAGGTATCGTACACATCCCTTCATTTGACATGTTTGTCTTGGTTTACTTTTCTGAGATAGATTACCCAACATTGGCTTCCACAGCATATCCAACCCGAAGTATTTTTTTGTGTTGGTTGAAAAGTTGATGAAAAATTTATGGAAGAAGGTAGTGGCGCTCTTTGTGGGAAGTTGGTATGAGATGTAATCTCTAGGATCTCTTGAGTACCTGGAAATTTTAACGGCGGAGATTCTTTCATGCGGAGTGTTATTGATGCGACATGATCTCATCTCAACCCCGTTACTTGTGTCAATATAATTTTTTTTTGTGTATGTCGCAGGCCCACTTGGTGGATGGCCGTGCAAGTGCAGGAGCTAGCGTAGATTCTGCTCGCCAAAATCTGGCTGCCACTTTTGTTAATGGATTCGTGAATGCTGGGTTCGGCGTGGTACGGCTTTGAATAAACCTTTGCAATCTTCCCTCCTTTCTGATCCTGGCTTGGTAGATGCATAGCTGTCTGCACCTCTTTTTCAGGGTAATGCTTGTCGTGTATCAAAACTCTTATCTTGTTCTAAATAGTTTTCTTCGACTTTTTAAAATTCATTCTTACTCTATTGCAGGACAAGTTAATGACTGCTCCAGTTACTGAAAGCAGTTCTGGCGGCTGGCTTTTCAAGAACAAGGAGCACGGAAAGGCTACTGCAGCAGCGAGCTTGGTAATGATCTTTTACAAATGTGGTTTGATGGTAAAGTTTGTTAAATAGATGGTTTATGCACCCATGGTCTATACAGGGCTCTTATCAATATGCTGATACGTCAATTGGGTTTGTTCGATCAGGGGCTTATAATGTTATGGGATGTTGATGGTGGTCTTCCGCTGGTTGATAAATACCTGTATAGCGAGGACAACCATGTGGTAGCTGGGGCTCTACTTGCTGTGGGAATCATCAATAGTGGTGTTCGCAATGAGTGCGACCCGGTAGGTTTTCCTTGCACTATTATCCTTCACTTTTGTCGTACAATTTTGGAATGTATCTGCTGAATTAATTTACATAATGTACCCATAATATGTAACTTTTCAACTCACCTATTCTAGCTTCGGTAATCTGTGTGTTTTAATTTACTGAATGTGACACTTACTGATGACAGGCGTATGCTCTTCTGTTTGACTCTGTCAACAAGAAAGACTTAACAGTCCGCATTGGAGCTGTTATGGGACTTGGGCTAGCCTATGCTGGTTCTCAGAAAGAGGAGGTTAGAAGTACTAATGTCTTTCTTATTTCTTTTTTTCTTTCACGTTTTTGTATAACTTTGAGTCTCTTGGCTTTCATCTTTTTCTTGGTTCATGAAAATACAGTAACTTTCGTTGGTTTGTCCGTTTTATCAGCTGCCAGTGACCTTTTAATTACTGGTTTTGAGGAATAGTCAGCTGATACATGGTAGCCAAAACATTCACGTATTAGACAAGCTCTGAAGCAGATATTAGTCTTGCAATACTTGACAGCAAACACTTTTTTGACTTTTAGATTTATTAGGGGAGGATTGCTTAATAACCTATACTGGTGTTCGATTTTATTCAGGTGTTGGAACTACTTACACCGATACTGCAAGATTCAAAGGTTGCAATCGATTTAGCAGGATTTGCCGCTGTAGCTTTGGGTCTCGTCTATGTGGGCTCTTGTAATGAAGATGTTGCACAATCTATTGTCCTCGCTTTGATGGACCGCAGCGAGTCTGAGCTTGGAGAACCATTGACTCGCTTCTTATGTCTTGGTCTAGGTCTTCTGTACCTTGGGAAGCAGGTACTGTGCTATTTGGCCAATTTCCATGTTATACGATATAGCACTTTCTCCATTCCGATTGTAGTATGTAAATTGCTAAGATTGTAGTTACTGCAATCTTGTTCAATTTGAGACTTTTAAAGGAGAAAACCTTAAGTAAAGGTTTTTAATGTCGAATTGGAATCATATTGTTTCGTCGTATCCAGGATGCTGCAGACGCAACCATGGAGGTGGCTAAGACATTAAATGAGAAAATTTCGAAGTATTGTCTTGTCACTGTAGAGACCTGTGCATATGCAGGAACAGGCAATGTTCTCAAGGTGGATTATTTTCCTTTTCCGTTTCCTTTTTGTTGTGATGGTAATGACGATTTTTTTTTGTTGACCAGAAAATGCATTTTCTAGTATTAGTGCTACTTTTTTAGAGATCACTACTTAGCGTGTTTACAGATGTATTTTTTGTCTGAAGTGTTCTTTTGAATGCAGGTTCAAGCTATGCTAAGCATGTGTGGTGACCACTTGGAGAAGGGTGATAATCATCAGGCTCCTGCTGTTTTGGGTATTGCTTTGCTAGCAATGGCTGAAGAGTTGGGCTGTGATATGGCCATTCGATCCTTGGAACATCTTCTTCAATACGGTGAACAGAACATCCGGCGAGCAGTGCCGCTTGCTCTTGGATTGCTATCCATTTCAAATCCTAAGGTAAAGCAGAAGTTGTTGTGGCACTAATTAGGACTGTGTAAAAGTATGTTGGCAATTCTTACATCCACATCTTTCGATGTGTTTAACATTACTTTCTTTTGTTTGCTGCTGACTTTTTGCTGAAGGCTACTGCTCACAACAAATGTCCCCTTATGAAAATTATGTGGTTTGAGATATCAATTTTTATTTTTTTTAATTTCTGATTGCAGATTAGTGTAATGGATACACTGAGCCGTCTCAGCCACGACAGTGATTCTGAAGTGGCCATGGTATTGTTTTCTTTTATCCGTGTTCATCATTGTTCCTACCAACATTTGCGCATGAAATTATAGTTGTTCTGTGGATTACATGGTAATTGTGGTTTTAACCTAAACAAGTGGTCGATGAGTTTTTGATTTTGGTATACACTGTTGGTTTGTTCTGACACAACACTGTTCATATCACAGTCGGCTACAATTTCTTTGGGACTTATAGGAGCGGGAACCAATAACGCCCGAATTGCTGGAATGCTTCGCAATCTCTCTAGCTACTATTACAAGGACCCAAGCCTACTCTTTTGTGTATGCTTCTTTACCTTAATTCATTATGCATCTAATTATTCTGTTACTTTGCGTTATTCTTTGTTTAGGGCTGGATGACAACATGTTGATGACATGCAGGTTAGGATTGCACAAGGCCTTGTTCACATGGGGAAAGGACTGTTGACTCTCAACCCTTACCATTCAGACCGATTTTTGCTATCAAAGTAAGCTACCAAGCGTTTCAGTGTTGGACTTCTGAGCTGTCAATCATATTATTGAACATTAGGAAGTCAGTGGGGTTACACCATACTGCTTTTGTAACATTGGAGAAGTGTATGTGGTCTTTTTTAGTTTTTGGCTGATTAAATGTTCACTTCGAGCTATTTTCTTGTAATAATACTTGTTAAGATGTTTTGCTGAGGTAAAGAAATATCTGATGACATTGTTTCTGGTATGCAGTGTGGCGTTGGCAGGCCTGATCACATTTTTGCATGCTAGCTTTGATATGAAATCTTTCATTCTTGGGAAATACCATTATGTTCTGTATTTTCTTGTGCTGGCAATGCAGGTAAATCTTTCAGTTTCATCTTGTAGACACTTAAATGCTGAAAGTTTGATGTCATGGTGAATTGCTAGTGTAGCTTCTAAATTCGGCAATCTGAATAATCCTAGTCTCGTCTTTCTTTTTTTGTTTCTCTGCTTGCTCTTCTCTTTGAAATTATGGTTTTATTAACATTGTTTGTTATTGGATGACAGCCACGGATGTTGATAACTTTGGATGAAAATTTAAAACCTTTGCCTGTTCCTGTACGAGTTGGTCAAGCTGTTGATGTGGTTGGTCAAGCTGGTCGCCCCAAGACCATCACTGGCTTCCAGACACACACCACTCCAGTAATTTTGGCTACTGGTGACCGTGCCGAGCTGGCTACTGAGAAGTAAGTCTCTCTCATGTGCAGCATCTGAGTAAATTGGATGTGATTTGTCGGGATGCGTCTTCAATTCGCACATGTAACCATATCAGTTGGATTTTTCGGTGCCAGCAGCTGGCTAGCATAAGTTGTGTTGCAAGTAATCTTACCTCACGAAGTTCAATACCATTTGGTAATGTGTGTACGACGAAGCTACAAAATAATTTGCTTATGGCGCAGATTGTTGAAAGTTGTACATGTATTTCTGCAAGTAGTCTAATCCAAACTTATGGTGGATGGTGCGCAGGTATATTCCCTTGTCAACTGTGTTAGAAGGATTCGTGATTTTGAAGCTCAATCCTGATTATCAGCATGACCATTTGAGTAGTTAGATTTGTAGAAAGGGACCTCATGCACATAATCTCATAATTTCGAAGGAAACCACGACTCAAAGTTCCTGAATATTTTCTCTACATGGGTGGAGATTTGTTTTTGCTATGTTGAGTGTAAAAGAAATGCACGATTGCCGTGACCGACGAAGTACATCTGACATCTGTTCCTTCGTATCGTTCCTTTCTTTTATCATTTGATCAACGGAACTTTCAGTTGGCCCTGGGCCTGCGTCGCTGTTCATTTGAGGTGTTTTTTTTTTTTTTTTTTTTTGTTTGTTTGTTTTTGATTTTGTTTGTAAGACTCTTTATGACCATGAAAATAACACATTTGTGTTGGTTTACGATCGCACTGCGTTGATTGTGGCCAGGAGCGTATGTGCTAAAAGTGTTACCTACTGTAATTTTATTACAAAGTTGATTTCTTTGCAGCACTGCATTGGTACATCTAATTGTAACGCACGGTTATCTGATCTTCCAAACGGATCCGCATTTGTCCACTATTTGTCTTCTATTTGAACTCCTTTTGCTTAACTTCGAAGCATACTCTTTTTCTTCATTCTTCATTCTTGCATAAATGTCCTTCTCTTTGATAGAATCAAGAAATAATTCAACCTTGAGTGTTCCATCTAATTATTCTTTAATCAAATTATTCTTTACAAAGCATGCATTTGTTGATAATTACACTATCTTTACTTTGGTTTTAATTAATTAATTTATTATTTGGTTTTAGAAGTAGTTCTATAAATATTTTGCAAGACATTTCCATTTTGCTCATTGCTTTTAGCCAAGGAAATATATATAAAACAAAAATTGAAGTTAATTAATTTAATAATTCATTTAAAAAATAATAATATGGGCATTAACCTTTTTGATGTAAAATATGAAATTTTGATTTTGATTTTAAGGTTGAAATGAAAACCTTCATGCTTTTTCAAACTTCTAACATCTTATTTCTATCATCATCTAAAAATACTATTCTATTTCTATGTTGGTTTATTAATGCATATCCATTATTATTATTTCTTCTTGCTTCTAATTAATTTTAAATTTTGGTATTCCAATATCAAAACTAAAATCTTCTTCTTGAATTGTTTTTTTAAATCTCTAATTCACTACAATTTCTTTGATAAGTCCTTTTTAAGAAACATCTTTTAAAATTCAGCAATTTCAATATTAATTATTAGATTCTTTTGATGGCTCTTTGTTTCTATTTTTTAATAATCTTCGGGACCACTCTTTATTTCACCATCTTTTTTTGGGCTAGACATTACTTTATTTGAAATCTCTCTTCTTTTCTCCTTTCTATCTTCTATTTTGTTTGAGATTTTTCAAATATGATTGTTATATGATTTTTTATCAACTTTATTATTTCTTGATTCAAGTTCATTCTTTACAAAGAATGAATACTCTATTGATTCTAGATTACCTCCTCTCCATATCTTCCAAGCATTTAGTATGTAGATACATAAAAAAATAATTTTATTTATTTATTTCTTATTATAAGCTGAGAATTTTACTTTTCAATACTATATCATTTATATTATTTTTATATCTTTCATATATTCTCATATCTAAAACCAAAATTACTTTAATTATAGATTAAGTATTAATTTTTTTATTTTGTATTTTTTCTTCTATCATAGGGAGATTTGTTGTGTAAATAAAGATTATTATATAGAATAAATCAAGTGCCATAAATCAATCATAAAGTATGCAATTTAAACCAAATACAAATGTACAATCAACACACTTTTAATGAAAGATAATAAACCTACAAACAATTAAGTCAAGCAACCTCTCACACTGCAAAGAAAGAATCTAAGAGTGTAAGTGTGAATAGAGAAAATCCGAAAGCTTTACTAAATGGCTAAATCACCATAGTCTAGCAAACTCTTACAATATAATCTTTCTCTTTCTAAAATCGCTCATAAGATTTGACTTGATAAGAATGTTAAGTCAAGGGTGTTTCTCTACTTAAGTCTTTAAATCCTAATTGATACTAACAAATTCAATTGATGGAAAAAACCAAGTGCATGAAAAACCACTAAAATTAAATTACATACATCCAACATGATTTGGCATCCAATATCATATTATGTAACAAGTATTGTCTAAACAAAGATTTTTATATATAATAGATTGAGTGCCATAAATCAATCATTAAGTATGGAATCTAAACTAAATACAAATAGACAATCAACATACTTTGAAGTACCTTCTTTAGTTGATTAGGAGCCTTTCTACTTAGTTATGACAACAATACATATACAGTTAGAGATGAAGATGTATAGAATCATTAATAGGAAGATGACAAAGAATCCAATTCTTTGAATGCTCTCAACACTCCTGCCATCCTTGCCTTTAAGTAATAAAATACCAATGGACAATACATTCATGAAACCAAGAATTGTACCCCCTGCCTTAACATTAAGTATTATAGGTATGTCAAGTTGCAAATACATATAATCTTCATTAAAGAATCTCCATAATTGAGGTCAATAAGCTCGACTACAAATACAATTATATCATAAAGTATTACAATGTTCAGCAATAGATAAGTTCTTTATAGCTATAGGCATGGTTCTCTTAAAGAATTTTACTTGAACATATAAACATTGAATTTAACATCTATAAGTAGAGTTAGTTTTTCAAGTATTATGCTTAGTAGGATTGTTTTTCATCCATATGACAATTAATAAGGATTATAAGATACCAAAGATGCTTGCCTACTAAAGCAATAATCCATTGCAATTTATGGCAACATTAAATACCAAGAACTATAGTTACCATAAAATAACTTCTATTTTTTTCACTCAAGCTTAATACTTTGAACAATCCATTCAACAAAATCCATTTTTTTTTAGGATGATTTTTAGAGGTGGTGCAATGATCTATCAAAGATTTAGAACACAAAGCCTAAAAAGTATCAAAGAACTCCTTGTCATGATCTACTCCAACTTTAGCAAGTATTCCAAAACATACAAATATACAATCAAGAAAAGCCATAGTTGCCAACTTTAAAGAATTTATGACAAAGCCATAAGTTCAATTTACTTGTTTAGCTCTACTATTATCAATACTTATTTAGCTCCATATGAAGTGACAACAAGTCACTCAACCAAGTCCAAAGATCAACTGTAGTCCAAATCCATAATAGATAAAAGCCTCAATTGAGATAATAAAGTATTAAAACTTGACATGACTAAATTGTACACTTCACATTGAAAATCATATGTAGTAACATGTTGAAATATGCTAATCTACTAATATTAGTTGCGTAATATAAAGTGCATATTGTGCACCTTAATAATGTCGAAGCTCTTCATGTATTTATCGCACCAAAGAAGCTTTTTGATTTGATCTTAGAACTATGCACTTAATTCTATTAGACCATATACAAAATAATAAATTATTTTCTCAATAAAATCTTGTTATTTGGTAACTAATCCTATTTCTTTCTATAGCAGAGATAGCTAAAAGAAATATCCCTTCTTAAAGCTTGTGTAAGATTGCAAGGTCCTCTTATACATTGTTTATTACTTTGATTTTATCAGATTCTTTGTTGAAGCTTTAATCATGCATCATAGTTGTAGAAATTGACATCAAAGTCAAATATGTAGCTGCATACCATCTAAAAATTGCCTCTATATTGTAATTCCTATGCCATCAAAGTGTGGTTAAGTCTTCTTTCAATAACTTGGATTACAAGAAAATATATCAGCATCCAAATTAGTAATCCTTGCTCAATGCACAATCTCAAAGTAGTATTCCTAAAGCAACAAAATCCATCTAGTAAGCTTGTCAATAAGCTTGTTTGACTCTATGAATCACTTTAAAGATTGATGGTCAATCACCAATATAAAATATTGTTCATACAAATTAGCTTACTAAATCTTCCTCCCAATAAGATAAATAGTTAGATTGCATATTGTTATTGCTTCTAGAATCGAACACAATGACATACTAATATCTTATATTATTTTTATGTATCAAGACGACTATCAAATTTACTATATTTAAATATGTATATAATTGGAAAGATCTGGTAGCATCTAAACATCAAAGCATTGGAACTTAATCCAACTTTAGCTTCAACATTTCAAATGCATATTGCTGCTCACAACTCAAAGTTCATGGATGATCCTTGCTTGTGAGAATAATTAAAGGCTTAAGAATTAAGTTGAAATTCTAGACAAACCTTCAATAGTGATTTTTCAAGCTAAAAAAAATCTAAAGTTGTAAAAAGTTACTTGGTGACATGATTTTTTGTAAAGCATCTATCTTAATTTGCCATATAAAAAGACCTCTTGGAATAATTATAATACAAGCTTTCTCTTTTAAAATCACTCCTAAGACTTGACTTGACAAGAATGTGAAGTTAAAGGGGGTTTTCTACCTAAAACTTTAAATTTCAGTTGATACTAATAAAGTCAACTAAGAATAAAAGCTTAGTGCATGGAAAATCACTAAATTAAATTAAATTACATACGTCCGATGAGATTTTACATTTGATGCCACATCATGTAATAAATTATTTTAAAAAATCCAAGCATTTTTTTATTTCTTTAAATTTTTTGAATATTTTTTATTTTTTTATAAAAAACATCTATTGTAAAAAAATATATTAGTTTATTATTGTCAATCCAAAACCCTAAAGATGCAAAAATTAATTTTGATACAAAAAATAAAATAAATAAACAAAGCATATTAAAATATTTTAACTCTAACTCTTGTTAGTATTAAAATTATTTTTATATAATATTTAGCTATAGAAGTAGTTTTTTAATATATATAATAAAATTATTATTATCTAACAAATATTTTTTTCATACTCACATATATATATATATATATATATTTCTAATGCATTTGCAAAATGATCGAATTTTTTTTCTATATCAATCTGCTGGACTTTGTGTTTCAAATAGGTTACAACACAGACGAGGTATATTCCTTGAAACATACCACAGATCTCTTCGAGAACAGAAAGAAGAAGCCCTAAAGGATGGCCAAGTGGATGAAAGTAGATGATAAATATCACACATCCATCCATCCATCCATCGGAGAGGAAGCCCAGAGCAGGAAGAACTATGTATTATGTGGACGTCGCTGTGAGCTGGTGCAAAGACTTGGGCCTCCCCTTCCCTTCCCTTCGAATGCCGAGTGCCCCACGAGATCACTGCTCTCAGAATTGGCGGTGCCTGTGAGCCAGAGGTATTGAAATCCATGAGGTTTGCGCTAACGTGCTCATGTTCGGGAGCTTTAATTTACGGTTTTAGGGTTAATATGCTATGAGCTAACTCTGCTTGCCCGGGTTGTGAGATTGGGATCGAATGAGAAAGTAGAAATTGGAGGGCGTGCGCAAGCGTGGGAAGTATCTTGCGATGTCGACGACATCAATGGTGCTGCTTACTCGCACACCTTTTTCGGGTACTGGCTATGGAGTTGGTGGGCACCAAGTTTTTTCCGCGTGGAGGAGCTATGGGGGCGGATGGTGGACGCGAGGGATTGAGGGTGAGAGAATCCGGCAAAGGAAGGGGGCGTTGAGGGTTTTGAGAACAAGAGCGACGTTTGACAGAGACGTGGGAAGCAATAGACTGGTGGATGTGGTGCGCCGTTTGCCTCGCATTGCAAGAACGTACTTCAAGGACCCTTGGCGGAGGGCTCTCTTTGGAGGTATTGCAATTCTGGGTGGGTTTTATGTGGCGCAGACAATCTCCCTGTCGTTCGGAGCATTGGGCGTCAACGATGTGATTGCAGCGGCCATGTGTGTTTTGTTCACGGAGTATATCACACGGTTCACTCGCACTAGGAAGAAGATATCTTTCACTGTAGCGCTTGTCAACAACTTTAAGATGGGTTTTACTTATGGCCTCTTCATCGATGCTTTCAAGCTGGCCAGTTGAGAACTCAGGAATTCACAAGATCTGGGACTCAGGAACCTCGTCAATGCTAGCTAGTGCCTTTGCTGGGAACACAACATTGCATGTGCAAGTAAACGTGGTTAATTACGGATTTGGGTACAATAGTGCACAGCCTGAGGCTTTTATCCTCATGAAGGAACCCACTTGCTTGAGAGAAAAGACCCTCTTCTTCATATGACCTTAAGCCGCGCTGCCCCACCATACTCCATTCAAGCGGGAAATGCTGATAAACATCGCACTTCCTAAATAGCATCCTTACTCTCCCTCCGAAGATTTGCTTGGTGAACTCTTTCACAGTGGTCACGCTCTCATGGAGACCGAGAGGGATTTGCGTTCTAAACGAATAGGTCCACCTCAATACTCTCTCGTCTCCGTAGTGTCTTATCGCCTTCGATGGAAGTCGTGGTGATTACCAACCTCACCAACCTCTTTGAAATTCACGGGTAATGTACACTGACGCCTCCTGTGGACGTGATTCAAAACTAGTCCACGAGCGAGCACTGGTGTTGCACTTGAATTTGAGAAACCTACTTATCAAGCGTATTTCGTCGTCGAGATCAGTCTACTTCCTCAATTTTTTAGGGTTTGTTGAAGTGACAACATATGATTTCGACCACAATTTCTGCCGAGATTGGAAAAATAGTTGTGCTTTGTTTCTTTTTCTTTTTCTTGCACCAAGACATTGAACACCTGACGTTGCAGTTGGATGCGTTGCCTTTTTGGTCACTTCATTGTGAGGAAGATGAAGCTCAGGAGTGGTGAAGGTGAAAGTTACTTGTGGATCGTATTCAATCATGTCTTGTGTAAGTAAGTACTACATGGTGCCAACACACCACTATAGATTTGTTTGCCGGCGTGGACATTGGTTGGTTTTGGATTTGCAACTTTAGTAGACAAATTTATGCATCAAGATCATACGAGGTATTATTTATCAACGGCATATTGAATTGTGTGTATTATTTAGAAAAAAATATTCCCAATGTTTCCTTGTTCCTATGTCGTATTAGTGTTTGATCCTATGTCGTATTAGTGTTTGATCACAAAGATGGAGTAGGAACAAAAAAGCAATAAAATCATTACAACTAATAAAAACTAATAAAAACTTGTTCAAGGGATTCTCTACAACAAAACTTAATTAGAAAATAAAGGTAGAATATCCTCTAAAAGTATTTTTTTCATAGAAGTAGAAATGATAGTCATTACTTAAGATGTATTGTAGAATTTTTAGGTTTTGCAATTAATGTGGCTTTGTTCATTAACATTTGTGGAATAATCAATTGAGATTTATGTAATGTAATTGTTATAAATGTAAATAAGATATGGTGTAAGGAAAGGATGTGGATAAGATTCATTTTTTTTTTTTTAATAGAGTTTTAAAGAATTACAATCCTTATTTGCCAACTTTTAAGATCTAATATTATAGTTGATTTGGACTACAAGAAAAAAAGAAAGAAGGAAATAAAACATTTTTTTTTGAAAGATGTATTTTATATGTACAAGCAATTATACATAGTAACTTCAAAGTTTATACAAGTTTCACAAATTCATATTCAAAGTTTAATTACTAATAGAAACAATAATTTTGTACATATTTGTGTTTTATATGAATCTTGTATTCAATACCACATTTTTTTCGAAAGATTCAATGAGAATAAGTAGCAAATATGCATAGCAAACTTGTGTTTGGCAAAACCAATTCTAGAGCTTCATATCATTATTTTAAGAAAGAGTATAATTAAAAATCAATATAGTATTATTTAATGTATTCATATTATTATTACTACAATTATTATATGAATAGAAAAAAATAAATTACAATCTAGTTTTTTATTTAATTTTATTTAAGTTGTTTATATAATTACTTGGTATATTTTTTACTATTTTTTTTAAAAAATATTTATATAATTGCATAGGTAATGATATAAATATCAATATTTATTGATAAAGATAATTTCAAAAATAATAAAGAAATTATCATATGATGTAAAGATAGTAAAGAAATATTCATTGATAAAGATGTTTTTATAAAAGTGTCATTATTTTTGCCATATGCCATGAGACATTTCTAAATTTTTCTTAATTCTTTCAATTAGATATACTCATATGTATTATCTATTTTTAAGCGGTTCATAATACTATGTTTCAAAATACATATTTTAAAGAAATAATTTACATATATAATTACTTACATCCGTTTTAAAAAAATTAAATACTTTATTTATATTTTTGGGATGGTAATTGTTATCATGTTTTGTAGATCTATAAGCTAGTATTACATATATATATATATATATATATTTATGTGTGTGTGTGTTAAAAGATGATTTTATTAATTATCTATTATTGGAACTTGATGTTTTATAAATAATTAGCACATGCTTAATATTAATTAGAATATTCAAAACAAATCAATGGACATATTATTTAAATAATACATATGTTTTTTTAAATAGATTTATTAAAAGATATGCTGTTAATATTTATGCTATACAATTTGCAACCTTTGAATTTTGATTGATGCAGTAATATTTAGGTTATCATTGTTAAAGCTATTGAAGTTTTTATAATTAAACTCTTTTAACATATTCAAGTTACAAGATACTTTTGCATATCTCGAGGCACTTTTTATTTTTATTTTCTACTTTAAAAACTGATATACTTAATAACCTATAATAAATACCTTATTACATTATTTTTCCAACTTTTTGATTGATTGTAAGTATCACTTGATTGAAACCTCCTCTGCCAAGTAAATCACCTTCGTACCAAATCTTCTTTTCCGCGGTAATGCCACTTTTATGCCACATCTTCTCATCTCTTCTGTGACTTTGATGACACTTTAGTCACGAAACAATTTCACTACCCATTTATCACAAAACAACCAAATTTGCACAGAAAAGGGAGGATTCACCACCTCCACAGGTCTACAATCATCAAAGAACAATGTCCTCCCATCCACATGCTTCTGACTCAAACCATCTTCATAGATTGTAAAGCTTTTCACAATCAGAATCAAAATGCAAAAAGACGCGGTATTTTTCAGTGTTCTGCAGTGGACACTGTGAGATCATCAAATGGCGAGAGAACGACTTGTGATGTAATCGGACTTATTCAAGGCTTTCTGACCAGTATCCAGAGGGAGCTTTTCCCCCGAGGAGATTCTCTGCGCCTTGTCAGCTTTGTTGCAAACGGTATCAAACTCACACTCATCGTGCTTGCTAGCTACGGTACTAGGAATATGCATTGCATCAAGCTTGCCGGAAAGCAACTCCATCACCAAATTAAAACCATCTGGCAATTTACAGAACAAATCAAACGTATCAGTTTGGAAAAGGTCTCGTAAGTTGGGTGAGCTGGTTTATATTTCGGCGTTCACCGCGTCTCTGGCGTGGTGTCGACGCATCTTCCTGCGATGGAACAAAGTTTCCTGTGAAGCTCAGCAAGTTTGACTTGTGGGTTGTTTCCGACAGATCGATGACGACCTGAGACGTCGTCCAACTAATTGTTAGATTGCTTGATTTCATCATGCATTCACACACGCTCCGATTGATGTGGGTACCGCACGTGTTGGACATGTATTCTTGCCATAAAACCTCATCAAATATCCTGGGGGTTAGATTATTTTTTGAAAAAAATATGTAGACTTCTTGCGTGTTAGAGTAAGAGACTTGGAGATCTTGCAGCCTATATCGTACAAAAGGACGATATCTTGGGGTGGAAGGTCCTTGTCGCGTCAGTGTTTCAGTGCTGGCAGTTTTCAAGGTGAGAAACCGACCTTTAGTGTCGTTCATTAGTTCTTTTAGACCACGCTATGATATGTTGACTGAGGTTTACTTTAATCACATTTGCTTTTGCATATGTCGACAATCGTCGTATTCCGATCACAGTTCCATTCTGCATTTCCATTATATTATCTTGACGCACTTCAGTAACCCATACAATCAGGGTTCGGTTTGTCTTATTTCTCTGTACTGAAGACTCTGGCAGATAACTAGGGTTTCAACTTTCTTTCTGTGCTGTGAGTGTGTTCACCAGGCTGCAGAAAGACCTATTCAATCCAAATCTAACAGATTCGGAGCGCCTGTAAACATCGACAAAAACGTGTAGTGTAGAAGTCCATGTTTCTCTCCGACGAAGTCGGGTGGGCAGACGAGGTCTTAGTGCAATTTTATCTTTTTGGATCCAGTTTTGCAACAGGGTTTCGAACTGCATATTATCAGTTGGTTTTCAAGTGAATTGCGCTTAGCTCCAACGGACGTGTTCCACGGTCAGCAAGGCAGAAATGGCGTCAGGGGATGCGCCTAAAGCCACAGTACCTACTGTAGATGAGAATGGATTCAATGGAGATGTTAATCCTGGAGGTGCTGAGGAGGAACCACCGCAAGGTGTGAGCCAACGAAAAAGCTTATGGTCTAGAGACGGTGGAATTCAAGTTGTAGTTAGCAAGATGAATAGAGATTTGGCAGAGCTACGTAGCCCTTCAACCGAGAGAGATGGACCTGGCGAAGAATTTGTACAACAAGGGTTGGATGATGCGAACCAGCCAGAAGGCACTGAACCGTCTCATGGTTTCTATCACCGAGGTGTTGCAGTGCGGATGGTGAATGACTACTTAAAGGATCTCATAGAACTGATGAATGGAAATACTGGAGGTAGCTCAAAGATTAGGCAACAACCCTCTGAAATGGTGAAGGGAAAGGTGGAGCAGTATTCTAAGGCCTTGAGAGATATGGAAGAGGCCAACGCTAGACAACGCAATGGCCGACTCACGCAGGAAGAGTGCGCTGTCTTGGTGAATATGCTGGAAGATTATCTTCGTATTATCGTGGAGGTTGCGGAAGTGAACGGACAACCGGTAGAAGATTGGAAAGATGAACTTGTTGATATACAGGCCCAACTTGACATGGTTGATATCGAGATCCCATTAGACTTCTCGGAAGTAAGGCATCACGACCTGACAGAGTCACTATCTGCGTCGCTGGATGAATGTGAGGCACAAGTGTTGCAGTTTTCCTCTCGCCGTTCCCCCGGCGTTGAAGTATTCAAACTTGAGCGGGATAATCTTGTGAAGACACTGTCACTCTTATTCAACGATCGACTGCCCTATTATAATGAAACTATTGAACTAGTCCGGGACTTGGAGGTTATGGATCGACCAAGCAGCCCGAGAGAAAGCATTTTCAAGGGCGTAGGCTTCTGCATTGAAGCACTCACCGAATTAGCGCGCAATTTCCAAGCGGTGGAGGAGCTCCTCACCTCATGCAGCAAGGAGGATTGGTTGACGACTGTATTCGAGATCTCCAATGCTCTGCCGCAACCCAGCATCTTCAGATGGTCTCGATTCTCCCTCGCAATTCGAGCTTGTGAATGGAGCATGGACATCGTCGACCTTGCCTTTTACGCACTGCACCTGCTTCTTCGCGGGTTTTCCACATTGGTTGGTGTCACTTTCAAGTGGTCTGAGGAGAGATGGAGGTGGATGCTTATGGTTAATGCACGAGCCGGAAGGACGGAGTGGGAATTCACCAGAATCATTGTGTCAAGTCATGAGGGAGCTGGAAGCCGAGGATGTTGCTGTTCTCATCGAGAAGCTTGTTCAGCTATCGGAAACATCTCAGAAAATTTTTTCCACCACAGACGCCAACAACCACACCATTGCAAATTTCTTGAGCCAGAAGTTACATGGTCCTATACCACAAGCAAACTCTTTACCCTACACATTCAGGATAGAAGCCTCCAGTTGGCACTACGTTGAATTCATAGCTTCGGGTGCTTCAGGCATGGTAGCCAAGTTCAAGTTATGGGGGAAGGAGGTGTGCGTAAAAACCATCAAATCACCAGGGTTGAGCAGGAAACAATTTGAGAAAGAAGCCGCAATCCTTGCTACGGTTCAGCATCCAAATGTCGTACGAATGATAGGGTGCGCTTTCCTAGCTAAACAAAAGAGTGGGCTGTTAGTAATGGAACTCATGGAACATGATCTACGCACGGTGATTGATAACAGGTGCCCGAACCCAGGTACAGGACGCAGCCCCTTCCCTCTCATCGTGGCAATCGACATCATGTTCCAAATAGCAGAAGGAATGCAGTACCTCCGAGAGCATAAGATCCTGCACAGGGGTTTGAAGGCGAAGAACATTCTCGTCAACCGGTGCAAGCGTGTCCGCCGATCTCTGAGCAGGAAGTTCCGAAACTTGGCACCTTTGTTACAACCCCAGGACTACTACATCGCCAAGCTAGCTGATTTTGGCATTGCAAAAGCACGCCAACTGTCCACAAACAACGTGATGACGAAGATGGCAGGGACAACTCCTTGGAGAGCACCGGAGGTGTTCAACGAACCGGACTTGGAGACTTCTCATTACTATCAGTGGCCTGCGGATGTCTACAGCTTCGCGATGACATGCTACGAGATCCTGACTGGGAAGATTCCTTTCGACGGAGTACCCAATGGCAAGATCTTCAAGAGCATTCTGGCCAACGAGAGGCTTTCCTTGGAAGGAGTGTTCATGTCCCATGTTTTGAAGGACCTGATCGAGCGTTGCTGGGCGACTGATCCCAAGGAAAGGCCCAGCTGGGCTGAGATCTGCAGGAAGCTGTGGCAGTGCCGGGTGAAGCACTGGCGAAGCCGAGTCCCTCTCCACGGTGAGCACCCTCCCCATCCCCACCGTGACACCAGCATCTGATTCTTTCCAATACAACACACCACAACACACCTCACAACACAACACAACCCAAAGCTTAGGTATTGGTGTTGCTGGCTGGAGCTACTCCCCCACTCCTTCGTTCACAAGTTAGTAAAGGCAAGGAGATTTTATGCAGGAGAATGAATTGGAGAAAAATGTTCAAAGAATCCTACTCAATTAGCTTGGAATGTATATATTGATAAGAGAATATGTCTTCACTTACGGAAAGAGAGTTAATTCTCCACATATTTTTGTAACTTATTACTGTTAGAACCATTTATTGGTTGTTTTTGGATCTTTGATTTAATGTAGGTTTGGTATATCAAGAGAGGTTGTTATTGAAAGGAATCTTTATTAAATGAAGATTTTGGTCATATTTATTTTTAAAAAGAGTTTATATTTATATATTTTTTTCACATTTCTTTTGATACTACATCTTAAGTGTTTGAGTTTTTTTTATGAAAACTTTATTAGAAGTATGTATTGTATTTCTTAAAGTTGTTAAGTACTTCCATAGTAGTCTTTTAGATCCTCAAAATACTTAAAACTGATTTGTATAGATTCTTGTAGATAATACATTTATTTTTTAAAATAAAAATAGAACTTTTAAAATAAGATTTCTTTTGTTTTTATTTATTTAATATTACATTATTTTATTTATTTTAATATTATATGTATTAATAATAGAAAATATATACAAATAAAAGATTTTTTATTTATTAATCAGGTCTTATGTTTTAAGTTTTAGAAATATAAAATAATTTAAAGTTAAAATTAAAATTTTAGATAAGATAATTATATTTTGTTTAGATAAAAATTTCAAAAAATTAAATAATGTAACCAAAAAAATTAGATTGTATAGAAATAAATTATTTATAAATAGAAAATAATATTTTAAATTTAATATAATATTAAAAAATATAATAATAATTTTATTTGTTTTATTATTTAAATATAAAAAAGGCATTAACAAAAATAAAGAAGGCTTTACTCTTGCCTCTATATATACAATCTACTATAGAACTAAGTAATAATGCCTTATAAGCCATATGACATATGTCCAACTTGCAAGGCATATGTCTAATTTTGTGAGACAAGTTTTTGATATGTGTGATATATAGCCAACTTGTAATATAAATAGCTAAATGTATAACATGTGGCTAATTTGTTGGCCAAATTATCAATCTATCAATTGTAAAAATTAGATTAGAAATAAGATAGTTATTAATAGAATTTAAAAATATGTGATAATTTAATAGATTTATTTAGATTAGATAGGACTAGGATAGTTAAACTATATAGAAAAACTAAAAAAATACAAAAAGTAGAAATTTTATAAAAAAAATAAAAATCATAAGAAGTTAAAAATATCTAATTTAATTAGAACAAAAAATAGAGAGAATATATTATTGTAGTTCCATCCATTCTTTTATATATTTTAAGTTAAAAGATAATTGAATTACTTAATGACTACACTATGATTAAGTTAAAGATAAAAAAAAAAAATATATATATATATATAATTTTTTTGGAATGCATAATTTATTGAAATAGAAGATTGTGAAGGTTTAGCTCGAAAAAATTAGAATGTAGTAACTTAGAACAAAGTCAATTAAAGAAAAGATAATAGAAGAGTTAAATAAATAAAGATGAAAGAATTCATAAAAAAGATGGTAAAATTACTAACTCAAGTAGAACTACAAAAGCTCAATCTAACCAATTTAGATTATAACATTAAAATGACAAAATCATAAGAAGACTTGACAATAATGGAATGTAGACAATTTTATCAAATGCCATAGTGATTTTGAGATGAAAATATGATAGATAAGTTGATCTCAAGAAGGGTACCTTATAGGATAGAGAATACAACTATGAGCAACTTCAATGTGTATTATCTACTATTAGTAATAAAAGGATATTAATTGAATAATGAAGAGAGCAACTTGCTATCATAGAGAGAAAAAATGATGCGAGAGATGGTTGCAATCTTCTCTTTTAATTTGTATGATCCAAAAAAAAATACAATATTAATAGAATATATGAAGTACAATACTTGATTCTTATTTTTTATCCCCTCCATTCAAAAAAAATTAGTAAGTTGTCGACAACCATCTAAATAGAAGCTATCACCAAAAGACAAGCTCCAAATTGGACTTAATTACTCCTTAACTTTGTATTACAAGCAATAACTTATATAGATAAAAGTTGCACCTTATCCATTTTCATCTTATTTTTCTCACTTATACCAAGTGAAGGCTTGCTCATTCCTATGAAAGAAGAATAGATGTAAAAACAAATGAGATGGCATTTCTCAAAAATCAACCTATAGGAGAAAAAAGACAAAATCAAAGATACCAAATCAAAAGACCAAGAGATTGTAAGCTTGAAACCAACAAGAGGGATCGTATTTTTTTTAATATATAAAAATAGAAGATAATTTATTTAAATTAAAAAAATAAAAATAAAAATAAAAATCCATTGAATCTACCAAATGCAACTCCAATTAAGTTATTTGACACCACTGAAGTATCCTTGGACTGTGTTTAGAACAACTATTTTGAATTCTTTGGTATACCAATTATGGTCACGATCTTAATTTGGATACTTAAAGCTATAATTTAGGTCCTAAAATTATTAGTCAAAGCAATAAAAATTCCAAAGAAGATGAAGATGTTATAAATAAAAATAATTACCTTAAAAGAAGAACTCCAATAAGCAAAAAAAAAATCTTTACTGATTGTTAAGTCAATACTTAAGTTTTCTTAGCCACCAATATGCAACCAAAGTTAAAGAGGTTAGTATTTTTTTGTGCTATTGATCCAAAATTAATTGCTAAAGTTTAAATTTGGAATCAAATGGTGGATTAGTAAGAACACACATGAATAAACAACATGATAAAAACCACAATCAACTTTATAAATTAAGTAGCTAATGTACAATAAGTCCTAAAGAATGAATAAAATGTGAGGTTAAAATCTTTCCTTCAATTCTATATTTTGATAATGCAAAGGCACAAAATGACAAAAAGCAATACCACAAAATATTATTATTGGATGCAAAAAATAGTGTTATCTAGGAAAAAAAATCCTAATTTAGAAAAAAAAATAAGAAGATTATTTTGGAAGTAAAAAAGAATAAGACTTGCATTCCTATCTCAAATTTAGATGAGAAGTCAATATTATTTAGAATAGTATTAGTTTAAAGAAGCTCACTCAACAATATGCCAAAGATAAAGAGTCTTATCCTTGTCAGAGCCAAAACTTTTGATTCAATTGAATACAAGAATATTGAGGTAGACAATCATTAATGTAGAGGATATTCTAACAAAAATAAAATTGAAATGGAAGTCTAAGGGGATTACCAAGAAGAATTAAAAATGCCAAAAGAGATGGATTTTAACAAAAGATAAATTAGTCAAAATTTAGAAATTATTGAGGCCACGTATTTTACAGATTAGTATAGCCATAATTGATAATTATTTTAATAATAGTGACATGTCTAGAATCTATCATCGTTATCAATTTTAATGGGCAACATAAAAAATTTTGTAATTTATGCAAAAAAAAATTATTATAAGTAATAAATATAAGACCTTGACAAGTGTGAGTTTGTAAATATATATTTATGTAATGAAGGTATATTTAGTAGTCTAAAGAATAAAAATTTTGTGTCATTTTTTATTTATTAATCAACTTCATTCTTTTTATTTAAACTTGATAGAGTGTGAATGAACTTCTGCATTTTTTAGAGGTGAAAGAAGTAACGACATGCTGACCTTATCAAAGCAATGACATGATAATACCAAGTTAAGGTACACATCATCTTGGATAGTACTAATTTTTATCAATTTAATTATATGAAATAATAGGATTTTTGATAGGATTTGAGGTACATGGTATTCTTCAATCTTGACTAAGTTTAATATCATATTAGTTAATAGTATTCTTAGAATAGTATAGTATTTTCAATTGTAGTATGTCAATATAAGTAAAGATATATATATTATAATTTTTATTTATCACCATCCAATGTGGTGGTAATTTATAATATTTTAAAAAAAAACCGAATTTAAAAAAGGCATGAGAGATGCCTTCTTTAAATTACGGACATACAACTGAAGAAGGTTCAAGAAGGTTCTAAGAAGGTTCTTGTAGATCCTAGAAGGTTCCAATAGGCTCTAAGAAGATTCTAAAAGGTTCCAACAGATTCTAAGAAAGTTGTAGAAAGTAATAGGAAATCCTAGAAGGTTTTAGGAGGCTTTAGATGATTTAGGAAATTACCAAAGAAGGATCTTAGGCTTGCTTTATTTCCAAGCATCATGAAAACTTCTGAAGAAGCTTCTTAAGACCTAGTATATATAGGAGTTGAGGTTGAGAGGATCCTCAGTCTTAACAACTCACTTTTTATAGTTTAGCCAAGATCTTCTTGCCTTGTATTTAGTTATTGTTCTAATGGCGAGCTAACTGTCACGGACACAAAATACAGACTTAATATCTACCAAGAAGTTCAAGAAGAACTGAGAAGAACTAGATTAATCAGATGAATACAAGAACAACACTAGAGAGGTGAGCTAGAGCTCCAAGAGATGTGTTGTCGAGACTGAAGAACTCTTCAGCCTCGATTCCAATATATACTCCTATTTAGGAAGCTTCTGAAGCAACTTCTACCAACTAAGAAGCTTCTAGAAGGTTCCAGAGACTTGCTTCTAGAAGGTTCTAGAAACTTATCTCTAGAAGGTTCTAAGGACTATGTCCCTAACATCTTCTACTAACTAAGAAGCTTCTAGAAGGTTCCAAAGACTTGCTTCTAGGAGGTTCTAGAAGCTTGTCTCTAGAAGGTTCTAGAAACTTGTCTCTAGAAGGTTCTAAGGACTATGTCCCTAACATCACCCCCTCCTTTAGCTTCGAGGTCTCTGAGAAGCAATGTTATTGTCAATCAGTACCAACGCAGGAAAATGAAGATCTATCGCATAACGTCTGCTATGAACTCCAACTGTTGTTCATGAGGTAAGTGGTTCATCTGCCCTTGAAGCCAACGGTAGTGGCCCACTCCTTCAACTTCTGACCAAGCATGAACTTTTGTATCTTCATTGTGAAATTGTCCTGCAAATATGCCTTCTGGTTGACCATCGTAAGTAGGCTCAGACTCAAATACAATCACCAGTGATCGGTTACTTGATATCCTCCGTCGTCGTCGTAGTGCAGGTGGTTCTTCATCTCGGGGTTGCCTTCGTGAGCTAGTTGGTTGAGATAATCTGACTGGCATAGTATCTATCTCTTGGCTATCCATATCAGAAGACCAAACTATGGCTACTAAAAAAATTCTATTTTATCTTGGAGAAAATAACTATATCAACTATGAATTTTGGTGGCGCTCTCTCCCTTTCTTATATTCTGGGGTGAGCAAGCTTCAGAAAGAAGCTATTGTCAAACTGGCTTAGGTTTATGAGGATGTTGTTGATGAAACTCTTGTATCTTTTGCGGTGCATTGATGAGATTTTCAGCTGGCTCCCACGTTCGCTCATTAATGTCGTAGCCGCACTAATGAACAAGATACTCCAACTTGTCTCACCTTCGCCGAGAATCCAGCACCTTTTCAACCTCGTATTCCTCGTGGTTCTCAATCTCAATACTAGGTGGCGGACATTGCACTCTTCCAGGAAAAGATGACTCTCGATAAGGCTCCAATAAAGAAACATGAAAGACTGGATGTACCTTCATAGAAGCCGATAATTCCAGACGGTACGCCACTAGATTGATTTACTTTTGGATGATAAATGGTCCCAATCTTCGATAGTCTAACTTATCACATGGTCGCTTGGTCTTGATATTCCGTCGAAGAAGCCTTGCTTTATCTCCAATTTTGAAAGTAGGTGCTTGATTCCGAAATCTATCTGCAGATGCCTTGTAGGATTCTTGAGAGGATTGTAATTGAAGCTTCAACGTATTTTGAAGCTCTGATAATTGTTTCGCAAATCCTTCAGCTGCTGGATTGTTATTTATTGATGGACTCAATAAATCAAGCTTTGGATGATACCCATAGTTGAAAAAGAATGGTGTGTATTGAGTCGACGCATGGAGGGTGTTGTTATATGCAAACTCGACTAGCGGCAGAAATGTGGTCCAATCATCTTGCTGATAGTTGATGCTGCATCGTAAGTATTATTCAAAGATTTAGTTCACCCGTTCCGTTTGACCGTCAGTTTGAAGATGAAAAGCCGAAGAAAGCTTCATATCCACCTTCAGTATCTCAAAGAGAGATCTCCAAAACTTTCATACAAACTGGGTTCCTCGATCTGATATGATATCATCTGGTAGTTCATGATATTGATACACATTATCGAGAAAGAGCCTTGCTATGACTTCACTAGATGATGTCTTCTTGCAAGGGACAAAGTGTGCCATTTTTGTAAGCCAATCTACCACGACAAAGATGTTGTCAAATGAGTTCGATGATGGCAGGTTCGTGATGAAGTCCATGGAAATTGAAGACTATGGTCGACGTGGAATCGACAATGGCTGTAAGAGTCCATAAGGGCGATGCCGAGGATTCTTGGATCTTGAACAGATGTCGCAGGAGAGGACAAAATCTTTCACATCCTTCCACATTTGGGGCCACCAAAAATCTCGAGAAATAAGCTCCAAGGTCTTCTTGAATCCAAAATGTCCCGCAGCTGGAAAATCATGGCGAGATTGAAGAACTCGGAGTCATGTTGGTCCTTTTGGGATATATAACCGCTCTTCAAAGTATAAAAGATCTCCCTCCACCTTGAACTTATCGTCATTGGCACGTTGCTTAATATCAATGGCTACTAAATCTTCAATGGTTACGGCACGTACCTGATTCAGGAAGTCAGCATCAATTAGCATAATAGTAGCGCAAAGCTGAAATTGCTCTGGCTTCAACAATGTCGTACATTGTTGATCAAATGCTGCTTCTCTAACCTTTGGTACAAGATACGATCTCCTCGATAAGGCATCAGATAGTCCTTGCTGCTTTCCAGGTCGATGAGTGATAATAAAATCGAACCTAGATAGCAACATACTCCATCGAGCTTGACGTCGATTTAGAACTCAAGCTGACATGAAATACTCCAAATTCTTATAATCTGTATATACGGTCACTGAATGTGCAGCTCCTTCAAGAAAGTGATGCCATTTTTGGAAAGAATCCACTATAGCAAGAAGTTCCTTATCGTGGATCTCATAATTGATTTCAGCAGCAGAGAACTTTCGAGAATAGAATGCAATCGGATGGAGCTTCTTGTCTTCTTCCATTTGTGAAAGTACAGCTCCCAAGGCAAAATGAGAAGCATCAGTTTCTAAATAGAAGGCCTTTGTAAAGTCTGGATGTACCAAAATTGGAGCCATAGCAAATGCGGTCTTCAGGTTTTGAAACGCCTTCTCTGCTAGAGGTCTCCATTCCAGCTTATCCTTGCATGTCAACTGAGTGAGAGGAGTAGCAACTTGAGAGTAATTCTTGATAAAGTTCCGATAGAAGTTGGCAAAACTAAGAAAGCATTGTACGTCTCTAATCGTCTTCGGAACCTCCCAGGACACGATTGCTTCCACCTTCTTGGGGTCCATCTTCAAGCCTTCCGTAGTCGCAACGAACCCCAAAAATTCCATCTCTATTTGGTGAAACAAACACTTCTCTAACTTGGCATATAGTCCTCGCTCGCGTAGTTTCTCCAATATCAAACGAACGTATTTTTCATGCTCTTCCTCATTTTTGGAGAATATCAAAATATCATCCAAATAGATGACAACAAAATCATCAAGGTACTCTCGAAAAATGTCATTCATCATATGTTGAAAGACCGCTGGAGCATTGGTAAGATCAAAGGGCATGACATTATATTCAAAATGGCCATACCTTGTACGGAACGCTGTCTTTCACTCATCTCCTTCCTTGATTCGTACGAGGTTGTAAGCTCCCCTTAGATCAATTTTTGTAAAGATCCTTGCACGTCCAAGTTGTTCTAAGAGACCAAAAATCAAGGGTAACAGGTAACGATTCTTCTTTGTTACCTTGTTGAGGCCTCGATAGTCCACGCACATCCACAACGAGCCATCTTTCTTCTTCACAAATAAGATGGGTGCTCCAGCTGATGATTTTGAATGACGGATGAAGTTCTTGGCTAGATTCTCGTCGATGTACTTTCGCAACTCCGCCAACTCCATCTGCGATAGATTGTAGATTGGGCCAAAAGGTGGTTGTGCTCCTTCCTGTAAGTCTATGGCGCAATGATATGGTCTGTGTTCCGGTAGCATGTCGGCATTTTTCTTTTGAAACACGTCTTTAAAATCCTTATATTGCTTAGGTATACTTGTTGTCGAGATCTTCTCCCCGATAGTTGGAGCCACATAAATGACAAACGGTGTGCCTTCCTTGGACGATCTTATAAACGCTCTTGCTCCAATAAATAAGGATTTCTCTATTCGGGGTTTTCTACTAGGCTTGCTCTTGGGTGGTTTTGTGGGAAAGGTCATCTTCCGTAACTTCCAATCTATAGATGGGTTATGCTTTTTTAACCACGAAAGACCAAGAATAACAGGATTTGATGGGGTTCTAATAATATTGAAAATAATATGACTACTATGGTCCTTAAACGTCACTTCTATAGGTTCTGATTCATGGGTGACACTACCTGACAATAAAGGTCGTCCATCTATGACCTCAATGTGAACAGGTTTGGATTTTTGTACTAAAGGGATCTTATGACGCTTTACAAATTCTTCGTCTAAAAAACAAGCAGATGCTCTTGAATCTAATAATGCTAAGGTTCTCAATTTCTGAGGGCCAATAAACAAAGGGATTGTAAAACAAATAGCAGGTTGAGCGAAAAGAAAGGAACCTGGTTGTTGTTGCAATATTTCATTGTCCAGCCGCACGGTTCCTATTGTGGCTAGGCATCCTCGTTTTCCTGAATAAATGTACCCCTAGTCTTGATAATACGTCAATTTTGCTTCTTGGGGCAGTTTCCAACTTTGTGGCCTTCTTCACCGCAATACAAGCATAGACCTTCCTCCATACGCTACTTTTTTTCTTCTAGAGTAAGAGATTTGACACGTACCGTATCAATTTGCATGTCTTCTACCTCTGAATGTGAATTCACGCTGCTTGCCGACATAGTTGGGGTGTAGCAAACCGTATGTTGTCTTGAATGTTGGTCTTGGCGACGTTGGAATAGGCGGTTATCGCACTTCACAGCTTGGCTAATAGCTTTGTTGAGCGTTTGCGGATCAGGAAGAGTTAACAGCAAATCCTACACATCGTCCCTTAAACCCCAATAAAATTAACTCATCAACGCTTCTTCGTCCCAATTGATGTCGCATGCTAATTGCTTGAAGTCCGATGCATAGACTGATGTAGAATGCATCTCTTGTCGTAGTGACCGGATCTTTGTTGTAGCCCATCGAACCTTGTCGTATTCACCAAATGCTTCCACAAACGCCTCCAAAAAGGTTTCAAAGTTGTTTAATATGGACGATCGTTTCTCAAACAAAGGAGCAAACCATGATAGAGCTTGTCTTGTAAGTAAGGTTCCAACAAGTCCAACACGTGACTCCTCCGTTGGATAGCGTTTGGGTTGTAAAATCGTTATCAACCTGATTTGGTTGACGAATCCTTGAAACTTGGAACGTGTACCATCAAACTTGTCCGAAAGGCTAACTCAGGATTCCTTATGTTGTAGAACCAGCGGTGCTTGTCGAACCTGAGGCAAAGTTGCTTCTCCAAATGTAGAAGTTTGAGGCTGGTGCAACCTAGATTGTGCCATCCCAGATGCTCCATCATTATGAAGCCTTGCCACGACTCCTTCAATCTCTGCAGTTTTTTGCGATAACGTAGCGAGGGCATTCATGATAGCATCTAACTTGGACTCTGAACTTTCCGCCATACTAATGTCTTGGCCTCCGACCATTCTAAGAGAAGGACAGAAATGACTCTACAAGAAGACAATATTGGTTTAGAGGAGGGTACTCCGCAACTTCTAAAATGCCTTAAGAGCTTCAAAAAAAGGGGTAATCCACTCTCTCCAAGAAGAATAAGACTCCAATATTGTAATAAAAGAAGTATCAGTTTAGAGGAGGGTAATCCGCAACCTCTAAAGTGCTAGTACACTTCCAAGCAGAGGAGTAATTCACACTCTAACAAAGAAGAAACTAACTCTGATATCTGAGGTGAGTGAAGTCTCGACAAATTGTCACGGACACAAAATACAGATTTGATATCTACCAAGAAGTTCAAGAAGAACTGGCAAGAACTAGATTAATCAGATGAATACAAGAACAACACCAGAGAGGTGAGCTAGAGCTCCAAGAGATGTGTTGTCGAGACTGAAGAACTCTTCAGCCTCGATTCCAATATATACTCCTATTTAGGAAGCTTCTCAAGTAACTTCTACCAACTAAGAAGCTTCTAGAAGGTTCCAGAGACTTGCTTCTAGAAGGTTTTAGAAACTTATCTCTAGAAGGTTCTAAGGACTATGTCCCTAACACTAACTCCATTTCTTGGTCTTAAGTCTTTGTCTTGTATATAGTCCCTAACAATTTGTCAAGAGTGCCATAAAATAATATTAAAAGCTTAATCTTTCTTGACAAAGAATGGATTATCCTTCTTCTTGGAAGTACCATAGCATTCTAGAGGTTGTAAATTATCCTCCTCTAGACTAATATTGTTCTTTTTTTAATATTCTTTTGATTTTTTTTTTCTTTATACCATATTATAGGTTTTTTTCTTTTTTCTTTTGAATGCATATATTTTTTTGATTTTTTATGGCAGAAGTTGAAAAAAATCAATACGATAGACTCTAAAGAGATTAAATTAGATTCTATTATTAATGATCTTAAAGCATTGAGGATCAAGACAGATACTTTATCAAAGTAGAATGAAGAACTATATATGACCATACATAATGGTCAAGGAGCTAGAATGCCTCAATTACCACATCAAATGGCAATAGAAGTTTTGAATTCTCAAACCAATATGTCTGCTTCAACAAATATGGAAGATGCATCCATTCAAGGCAATAATTCAATAACAATAACAGCAACAGAACCAAGGATCAGCCTTTCAAAAAAGTTCAATGGCATCCATTCAAAATTTTCTGGCTTTGTAAACCAAATACGACTAATCACCTTGCTTCAACCTCAATGATATTCCACTCAAGCATCTCGTATTAGTTTGGTTGGAACCTTAATCTCAGGACAAGCTTTATCTTAGTTTGTTCTATTATTTGAAAAGAGTTCTTCTATACTGCACAATTTTGAAGCATTCTTGGCAGTATTTGTAGAAGCATTTAGTCAACATGATAAGGTTCATTCTTCAACAACTAAAATTTGAAGCCTACAAGAAAGAAAGCGTTCTACATCAATGTATGCTTGAGATTTTTGACAATTAGTATGTGATATAAATTGGAAAGAAGATGCTTTGATGAACCAATTTTATTGGAGATTAAGAGATGATGTCAAGGACTTATTGTTATCTATCCCAGATCCTCAAATACTCAATGAAGCTACTAGTCAAGTTGTGAAGTGCAATAACCATTTATTTCAATGATGACAAGATAAACATTCTTCAATTATGTTACATATATATACCAATTATTTTGTAACTTTTTTACCATCCAATTCTAATAAGCACTTAGAAGCAAAAGATATATAGATTGATGCAATTTGCTTCAAACTTCTTTTTGACCAAGAAAAAAAAGCATCAAAGAGAACTTGGTCTATGCTTATATTGTGAAAAATTTGGCCACAAGGTTAATAATTATTCAAAAAAATGCTAGCATACATATCAAATGAGGAAAGCAGCCACATCATCACAAGCTTTGCAGGAAAACGAAGGCGTTCAATTAGAGTAGAGACCATTTGGCTGAATTCTTCTTTATCACAAACCAAAAAAAATCATATATTCTCTGCCAGTCCTTTCTTTTGTCTTATAATACATATAGAGTTAAGAGTCACAAAACTACAGTATCATGCATTACTTGACTTGAGAGCCTCTGAATGTTTTTTTGACAAAGAATTTTTTAGATCACATAAAATCTATACGGTCAAAAAATCCAAAGCCGTACATGTAGAAGTAATAGATGATCGACTTTTATCCTTTGGAGACATCACTCATGAAACAATTTGATTAGAAATAATCTTTGACAACCATAGCAATCAAGTAGTAATCAATGTCATTAGATCACTATCAAGTCTCATCATTTTAGGACTGTGATGGCTTAAAAAATATAATCCTTGGATAGATTGGATATCTCAAAAGTTAGAATTTCTTCTAGTAGATGATAAAATCCCCAGATCTATGAAAAAGCTCTTAACAGCTAACAAATCAAAACTTAAATAATATTTATTTATTGAAGCTAGAATATTTGTGAATGCAGCCAAATAAGGCACTACGTTTGCTATCTACACAAATCCACAATCAGAACCTGTGGTTACTACAACAATAATTCTAGAGGCGTATAAAGATTTTACAAATGTATTTGAAAAGAAAAATGCAAACATCATGTCAAAGCATCACCCTTACAATTGTGCAATTGACCTTCAATAAAGTGCTCAACCATCGTTCGGACTCATCTATAATTTATCCCAGAATGAACTTGTAACTTTAAAGGACTACATTGAGAAAAATTTGGCTAAGAATTTTATTTGACATTCCAAGTTATTAGTTGATGCTCTGATATTATTTGTAAAGAAGAAAGATAGATCTTTACAGATGAATGTCGATTATTGCGATCTTAATAAAATTACAATAAAGAATTGATATTTATTGTCATTGATATCTAAACTTCTTGATCAATTTAGTCAAGCAAAGATCTTTAAGAACATTGATCTATAAGATGTGTATAACTTGATATGCATTAAGGAAGGAGATGAATCAAAGATAGTATTTCTCACTAGGTATAGATACTTTAGATACAATGTCATGCTTTTTAGACTTACCAGTCTACCAACAATATTTCAATACTTAATAAATGATATATTTTACAAGCATCTCAACAACTTTATTGTAATCTATTTGAATGCTATTCTAATCTTTTCCAAAAATTCAAAAGACCACAAAAAATATATCTGCCTTACATTGAAAAAGCTACAAAATACTCGGCTATATGCAAAACTAGAAAAGTGTGTATTTCATGCACCTCAAGTCAAATTTGTTGGATATATTATTTCCAAAAAAGACCTTTTTATAAATCCAAAGAAGATACAAGCAATCATCGATTGATCAAAGCAAAAATTATACATGATATCTAATGCTTTTTTGAATTTACAAACTTCTACATGATTTTTATTAGAAATTACTTCGAGATTGCTGCTCCACTTATGCGACTGACATGCAATAACAAGCTAGACTAGAGCCTTGAAGTAGAGAAAGCTTTTCAAAGCTTAAAAGATGCTTTCACAACAGCTCCAATTTTAATAAATCTAGATTTCAACAAGCCCTATTTTATGAAGATGAATGCCTCAAAATTTACATCGAAAGTAGTCTTCCCAGAATATAGAGAATGTGGCAAACTTCATCCAATTGCATTCCTTTCTAAAAAATTCCCAACGACAAAAATCAACTATAAAATCTATAATAAGGAACTGCTTACCATAGTAGATTCTTTCCAAGAATGGCGCTACTTTATTCAAGGCACCTTTCATCAAGTGATTGTATGTACAGATCATAGGAATCTTGAATATTTTATGTCAGCCCGAGTCTTGAACCATTGCCTAACATGTTGGAGTATATCTTTATCACAATTTGACTTTTGCATCATGTAACAATCTGAGAGCCAATAAGGATTATCAAATGCATTATCAAGATGTTCCTACCTTGAACCAAAAAAAAGCGAGGTAGCATATGATTAACAACAAGCAACCTTATTAAAGCCTAAGCAGTTTCATCTTCAAGCAATCAATGTATCAATACATGTAGATTAAAGAATCCTTGACATTGGCCATATGGACTTCTTTAATCCCTTTTTATTCCAAGACAACCATGATCATCTATCTCCATGGATTTCATTATAGATCTTCCACCATCAAGCTCATTTGATACTGTCTTTGTAATTTTTGATTGATTGATTAAGATGGCACATTTTATATCTTCTAAGAAGTCAATTATTAGTGAAGAGATGACAAGACTCTTACAATATCTATCGTTACCATGGATTGCCACATGACATTATGTCAGATTGTGGGCCACAATTTGTATCAAGATTTTTGAAGGTACTCTTCAAGATTGACATCAATCTTTTTTCTACCTTCCACCCTCAAATTGATGGACAAATGGAGCGGGTCAACCAAATTCTTGAGCAATATTTGAGGTGCACCATCAACTATCAACAAGATGACTAGACTTCCTACTTGTCATTGGCAGAGTTTGCATATAATAACACAATCCATGCATCTACACAATAAATATCATTTTACTCAAACTACAATCATCATCTAAAGTTGAATATGATAGAGCCTTCAAAGTTGGCAAATCTAGCAGTAGAGGAGTTTTCTACAAAGATGGTTGAATTTCAAGCAACCATGAAAAGTCACTTAGAAAGGATTCAATAATGTTATAAGCTATTGGTAGATGAATTGAGAAAAGAACATCTCTTATTCCAAGTTGGTGACAAAGTGTGGCTTCTTTGGTATAATATAAAAACCAACAAGCGATGTGATAACTTAGACTATCTAAGGTTGAGACCATTTGTAATTCAAAAATAAATCAATAACGTAACTTATCCCTTGAACTTACCTTCATTCATGAACATTCATCTAGTCTTTCATGTTTCACTTTTGGAAAGGTATAAAGAATCGAACATATTACTTCAAAGACAATGACCACCTCCTATGATTGAAGTCAATGATCATGTTGAATTTGAGGTAGAAGAGGTATTAGATTCAAGGATAAGACAAGGAAGGCTTGAATATCTGGTCCATCGGCGTAGATATTATATCAACAATCGTATACGGAAAATATTTAGCAACCTTGTAAATGCACAAATGAAGGTTCAAAAGTTCCATAGACAATATCCATATAGACTAAAAGTAGAAAAATGAAGAACAATAGCTTAATAAGATGGCTTCACTATGAAGATTCTTAATTCTTGGCTTCATAAAAAAAGGGAGGAGGTAGCCTCTGAAGAGGCAATTTTTTCAAATGTTTGAAACAGTATGAGTGAGTAGTTTGAGTTCACAACCATAGCTTATTTATATTCTTTTGGTCTCATGTACTTTATGTGATATGAATAGTTAAGAAATAGATGTCTAGTTCATCATACCATCTCAACTAAGTAACTTGTGGAGATGATCCTAAGATGAACAGCCACCTGAACTACAAAGATATTAAAGGATACTCAATAATAGGTCACTAGTAATTATGTTCAAGATAGAACCTACCTATGAAGGATGTCGAGAAGAAGTGTTTGCAAGAAAATTCCATAATAAAGGTACCATAGTTCATGCTTAGTTACAAATAGAAGGCTTGGGATACTATTGATGGCTATAGGAATCTTTGAACCATTTGCCTCATAAAAAGCAATTGGAATATATAGCTAATACCATACAACAGATCTTCAACTTCTTATACATATCTTGACTTGTAACAACATTGATTCTCGGAGACCTCAAAGCTAAAGGAAGAAGTGGTGTCACAAATATACAACTGAAGAAAATTTGAGAAGATTCTAGGAGATTCTAGATGGTTCTAAGAAGGTTTCAATAGGCTCTAAGAAGGTTCTAGAAGGTTCTAATAGATTCTAAGAAAGTTCTAGAAAGTCATAAGAGATCCTAGAAGGTTCTAAGAGGCTTTAGATGATTTAGAAAATTACCAGAGAAGGATCTTAGGCTTACTTTGTTCCCAAGCCTCATGGAAACTTTTGAAGAAGCTTCTTAGAACCTAATATATATAGAAGTCGAGGTTGAGGGGATCCTAAGCCTTAATAACTCACTTCTTATAGTTTAGCAAAGATCTTCTTGCCTTGTATCTAGTTATTGTTCTAATGTCAAGCTAACTCCATTTCTTGGTCTTGAATCTTTATCTTGTATATAGTCCCTAATACCTTACAAGTAGAAGTCCTTCAAATTATTGAGTAATGACATCATATTAATATGGCCGAGAAATAAGTATAAACAAGGGAGTTACTTTATTACATCTTTAGTTTATTTCTAAAGGATATAGTTGTATTATAACACAACTATTAGATAGATAAAAAAGAAAAATAAAGATTACATTAAAAAAAAACTTAATTAAAAATATTGTATAAAATTACCTTAGAAATATAAATAATAATCAAAGAGGTAGTAAAATTTAATAAGTGTTAATGATATCTTTTTATAAAAAGGCTTCTATTTACTTTGTGTGATCATAAATAAGAAAAATAAATAATATAATTATCTTTAAAAAAAATTAAAAATAGTTTCTTATAAAAATTATCTTAAGAAACCAACAATTAATATCTAGAGAGGATAAATTGTAAATCAAGCTCAAAATCAAATTCCTAATGCTTAAAAATATGCAAATAGAACAATTTTAAGATTTTTTTTATTTTTTTAATTAAAAAATAAAAAATGCAAGGAAATCAAAGTAATATTTTTTTAATAATATTTGAAGTGATTTAAATTTGTAATGAATTTTTAAAGGCTTTGTAAAATCAGGGTTGTTTTAAGGTGATTTTATGTTTTTTGAGAAATATAAAAGTTTTTTATTTTGAAGACTTTTGTGAAATTGGCAGTAGATATATAAGTGAAATTTTGTAGTTGTGTGATCATAATTGTGATAAATATATATTATAAGTTTGATCTTGATCAAATAATTTATATAAATTTTATTAAAATTAAAATATATTAGAGTTTCAAAAGTTGGAGTTTGAAGGATTAGTGAAGATTTCTAAGATTTGTACCAAATATTCAATTGGATTAAGATAAAATTTTAAATACTTATAGCAAACTTATTTTTTTATATTTGTATAAGTTTTGAGAGTAATTAAATAATATAATCAAGAGATATTGGTGCTAGAAGATTAATATCAAGATTGAAGAAGGAGGTTGGTAAACATTCAAATAAATTATAAGGATTATTTATCATTTGATATGATCAATATTTTATAAAAAATGTGTACTTGTTTTCAATCAAAAGATTAGAAGACATAAGAATTTTAGATTGAAATAAATAATTAAATTATTAATTATTAGATTTTATTCTATTTCAGGATTTTATAAAGATTTAATTAGAATTAGTCTATAAAGCTTTTATAAAGCTTCCAAATAAAATATCAATAATTTAATCTATTTCTATTTACTTCTATCTAATTTTATTTATCTAAGAAATATATTAATAGATATGGTTATCTAATATAATGCTGTTTTTTGATTATTTAAAAAAAAAAAAAAATACTTATTTTGAAAATAGGCAGATTATAAATAATTCATCCATGGAGCTTTTGTACTTTAGTTGTAAAATTCAGCTAAGTGAAGTATAACTTTGATGTCATGCCCATGCATGGAGTAATCTTAATTGGAACAAAGTTGGTGCATATTCTTGCTTTTGTATCAAGTTTGTAGTATTATTGTTGGATGTTGCAATCAAAAAAAAAATGGTGAATTTATGAAGATACTTAGAGACTTGATTATCTTTTACAATTATAGGAAAGAATTCAATTCAAAAATATAAGTACCAATAATCAATTATACTCTTGGATAAGAATACAACATTCCACAATAGATGCACAATAGTTCTCTTGTCTATAGAGAGATAAAATAATGCAGGATGACATTGTCAAGAAGTTTGTTGTTAGTTTGAGAAAGCACAAAGCTTTTTGCTATGGATATCTTTGTTGCTTATATATGTCTTAGTTATTTTTTATCCTCCTCTATACATTAATTTGCACTATGCTATTAACCAAATCCTCATTTGCATCTAATATAATATATTTTATTTTGACTTGTATAACTCAATATAAAATCAATGGAATAATTTAAAACCTTTTGCCATAGATTAAATATCTTATTCTTTTTAATATTTCAAATTTTAAAATAATTTATGTTTTAAATTATTTTTAACAAACAAATCACCTACATTAATTTTTTGGTCACTATTTTTTCCTCACTATCCTAACTCTAGTTACTCTTTCTTGCATATCTCCTAAATCAAATGTCACAATGCTTTGAAACTTAGTAAATAAGTTTATGAATTAATAAAAAAAAACTATATTCTAAGTTTTATGACCCTAGTTCTTATAAACATCAAATTATGACCTCTCAAACTTGCTACCCTTGACTTGCAATCATATTGGATCTTCTTTACTTTAACTTTTTGTTTTTTCTCAATTTTATTAGTTCTTCAAACTTTGTACACAAGGTCCGCTTGGAAGCGCAATCAAGCTTCCAAAAGATCACACAGACACAAAAACAATCTTGCGACACCGTCGCACTGCAACAAGACCACAACGCCACGCGTTGCAACGGCAGAAGTAAAAAATAAATCTAATGCACGGCTCTAGCCACTCCAATACAAACTGCCTCCGCTCAAAGCCATTCTACAATTGGAAACAGCCGCAACACCCTTCCGAGAACAAAGAACTGCCGACACCGTTGCATTGTTGAAGCAGAATTAAAAGGGAAAAAAAAAAACAAAACAAAACAAAACAAAAACAAAACTAGCACTGGGATAACTCTCTGCACACCATGCAAAAAGCCACTAATGCCAGCCGCTCCAGTCCGGCTCCCTAGCGCCGCACTGACTTCCGTCGCCGCGGCACCGCGATGCCGAAGGACCAGAACCAGCATTTCTTAAAAACTAGAGATCTTTGCCTCCATATTGCAGGGGCACCAAAACTAGAAGGAAGAAGACCAGAACAAGAGCCGCTCACGACTCAAACCACACCCACAATGTGGCAGAGTCCTGCCAAAAATCTCTCATTGTCCATCCGTACCCCCGCAGCCACACTTTTTGCTTCATCAACAAGACTAACTTCGGCAGCAGCTACTGAACCAATCACACTACACTGGAACCGCATTGTACTCTAGCCGCCGTCAACCGCTTGCACTCCAAAGCCCGATGCACAATTTTAGCAGCTCCACCGTCGACGTCACTGGGAGTCAAAACCACTACGTCGCTCCCACCCAGCCAGTCACGGCTGCTCTACGCCTCAGAACCGCAACAAAAAAAACCTCCGGGAAACACAGACATAGGAAAAACAAGAAAACAACCGCAACCCCCCCCCCCCCCCCCCCCAAATTAAGGAGCTCTACGTCGTTACATAAGGGAAAAAAAAGAGAGAGAGAGAGAGAGAGAATATAGAATCGCCCTGGATCCCTCATGGATGGGGCTGCCTTCCCTTGAATTCAGATTGGCCCAAGTTATGAGAAAATTGCTTCAATAAAAATCTTGGACCAGCAACCTATACTTCTAGTTTTTTTCTACTACTATTTTCCGACTCCTCTTTTTACAATTTTCTACTACTACCTCCTTTGCACGAAGAGTAATCTTATTATTTTTATTTTTATTTTACTTTTGTTTAGATGCAAACATTATAGAATTTTTTCTAAGGTAAGCAATTCTTTGATTTTTAATTTTGATTTTCTATACGTCCTTGGCTTTTAGCAATTCTAATGATGAACAAGACAATTGTGGAAGTGTTGCATCCGAGCAATTTTATGAATTAATCACCCTATACTACTAACACTAGATCTATAAATAAATCCACTATCTTCCACATTTACTAACTTAATTATAATTTTAAGTACTATAAGTGCATTTTGTATTTTAAACTTCCAAGGTGAGTTGATTTAGTAACTCACCTATGGCAACCATCTAAAATAACTCGAAGAGGCAAAGAATTGAGAATCTCTATTATTTTCCATTGAATGGCAGGTATTTTTGAAGCATTATGTTATTATATATAGGTTACATATACTAATATATTCCTTTCTTTGGAATATATTATATAATCATTTAGATCTATAATATTATGTAACAAAATACTTAGTCTTTTCAATATCTATTGAGATTGAAGAAATAATTAATTTGTAGATGAAAGAATCAAATTAAAGAATTAGATTTAAAATATTGGCTTAATCATGTATTAGGAACATTAATATTGTCTGTCATTATAATGGAGGTGGTTGATAAGAATGATACATCATTTCAATACATAAAAGATTATAAAATTATAACATGATTTATTGGTTTATTTTGATTCGATTTTTCTTTGATAATCATTTACAATCTATGTATTTCATTCACATATCTCACTAACGACCAATAAGTTTTGAAGTTGTTTTTTTTTTTTTAATATTTTTTATTAGTAATATTATATGTAAGATATCAACTTTGTTTGTATTGTCAAAATAGTTTCTTGTGTCATTGAACAATTCTAAACTAAGATTATTTAAATTTGGCTTAATTCAATAATAAAAATTTAAAAACTCAATAAAATAGTTTTATATAGAAAATATATTTGTACTAAGAGATATTGATTTGCACTTTTCAATTTTATTACAAGAAATAATAGCTCTTTCTAATTCTATTTTGTAGTATTTATTAAATATATATAAAAATATTTTTTTTAATAAAAAATTAATCAAATGTCCATGAAAATTAAAACATATTTAAGATTTTTACTAGCATAATTTTTGATGTTTGTTTTGATTATTTAGCATTATATTTAAGATATCTTAATTAAAAAGTATAATATTAGATTAAAATCTCTCATTAAATTATATATATATATATATATATATATATATATATACATATATACATATATATTTCTTATGTCCTAAAGAATCAAGGTTATTTGTTACAATTCCAGTTATTACATTATTATATAGTAATTTCAATATATAGCTTTAACAAAAAATAAGTAATTTTTCTTGTTTTTAAGATATTGCAATATTTTTCTATGAATGATTTTAGAGAATTACATTATGAGGTCAATAACAAGGCATCTTTTATATATAAAAATATCTAAAAAATTATAAAAAATATTTATATTTTTAATCTTGCTTAAACATCAAAAACTAAATCTAAACAATAGTTTGTATTTTCTATGTATTAATATAGCCATGATATTTCTTCCTTGACTATTAAATTTAATAAGTATAAGTTGTAGATGGTCTAAATTAGTATATTTCTTATTTTAGAGTCTATTCTTTTTATATATCATTTTTTTTTTTACATATATAGTGATTGATTACTATCAAATATTGACATCTTTTTAATTGCTAAGCATTTAGGCGTCTTAAAATCTATTAATATTTTCTTATCTATTATTAAGCTTATAGATTATATTTTAAATTTTAATGCTTTAATAAAAAAAATATAAAAAAAATGGCTTTAGATTAAATATGTACATAACTACAATGAAGTTTTTGCACTTTACTTCTAAATATATGGATTTGCAATAAAATAAGATTAGAAGAGATGACTTTTTATATTAGTAATTATATATATATATATATATATATATATATATTTCTTTTTTGGTTTAAAATCTACAATTGGATTTGTAAAATTTCCTTCATATTTTCTATATGATAAATTTTAGAAGCCATTCCAAAACTTTTGTATAACAATTTTATCTAAAATACTTATAAATAATATTTTATAATGTATTTTTTAAGAACTATATATTTCTTAAAAAGAATTTCTTTTAGGCTACAAGCTCATTATATTTTACTATTTATTCTTAGTTTGATATATTTACTACTATCTTTGAATCATATTTCGATATAAATTTAAAAGAGAATTTTCACCAATTAACTACCATAGCTAATGAATAACTAAAAACTAATTCTTCACCAAGTATTATCTTTCTTACATAAATTTGACTTTATCTTACCTCAAACCTAAAGTTTTTTTGGCTAAAGATGATTTTTAAAAACATTCCACATATTTCTAAACCTTTTGTCTTTGGCACCTTCTACACAATTACTTTACTGCTCCTTCAACTAGCATCCAAAATGGAGATTTTCAATACATAATTGATTTTGCATATTACTTATATGTTTCCAATTGATTACCTAATCCAAACCCTGAATGAACTTCCATGACTCCTACTTCTTTGTTGCTCTTACAAAAACCCTACCACCATGACTTACATTTCCTACTCAAAGGTGTTGTTTTAATACTAGCACACATAACAGATTGCAACAACCACACTCTAACCATACCGCAATGATTTGCAACCCCTCCCCCCTCCACCAATTGTTATTTCAGAGTCAAACTTTGAAGCGAATATGTGCTTCATGGTCTTGATTATTAAAGGAAATATCACTAAACAATATCCCAATTTCTGGCGCACGTCTTCTGACATACTCAAAATATCATTGTTTGTCTCTGACATGTCCTTCGATCCCATCATATGTGTTGAAAACAACACACTGATCAGCACATCAACACCAGGCTTTTTCTGTTGTAAATCAAACGGACATATGCATTGTGGTAGTGTTAATCTCAACATCAACATCAAGGATTATCTGCTGGAGTAAGAAGAAAAACCGAAACGATGCATTTTGTAATCCCAATTTCCGGTTGCACTTCTGCCAACGAGAATCCATTAGCATGTTTAGACGAATCTGAGACGAGTATCAGGGAGCTTCACATCAACCAGAACCTTTCTTGAAGAATAAGCTGGTGGCTCTGAATCCTCGAAGATGGCACTCTCGTGTCTCACAACAATCAACACAACAATCAACACAACCATTCTACTACTTCATCAAAGATCGGAGATTGTGTGATTGCGTGAGCGAACACCGCGAGATTTTGCCCAAACTCATGCATCCTGAAGTGAAGGAAAAGCCTCCCGCCATGGCAATTCCTGATAACATATCGCCTATTGATAGTTAACTCAATCGAAGAGCGTAATTCTGGTGCATATAAAATGGTCAAACAATGAACAGAACAGATCATGAAAAACAGCTGAAAAACAACCGATGTATAAAATATTCCATTCCATTAAGAATGACACGCAGGGGCTGTTCTTCTGGTCAAGGTTTGCATCACCCCCACACGGTCTTCGAAACTAAAAAAACTCATGCAGCAATTGACTCACAGCACTGAAAAAACTCCAGCAGATTGGCTACCTCGGCAATCGACCATACCATCCATCAACTTCACACGCTCCCACAGAGAGACATGAACACTACAACTCTCTCAGTGGGAGCTTTCTTTGAATTTTGTGTTTTAACCGCCCAACATCCTGCATCTTGCGCAGTAGGAGCTAGAACCTCCAGCGTCGCAACCACCTCCGCAAACATCTGTAACTCCTCCTCGCATGGTCCTTAATCAACTACCCCTACTTACTATCCCTTGTGCTCGCCCTTTCCGGCCTCACGCGTCACTCAACCCTTGGCTCTCCGCACACTGTACTCGTAACTCGTAAAATATTGTAAAACACTGAGTACACAATGAGTGCCTCAATCGTTCCGCTACTTCTTATGCTACAAGCCAAGCCACCTTCTAATCTCAATCTGAAATGAGGTGCTTCCCTTCTGCTACTTTGAATTTACCTCTGTACAGTGTGTATATATATATATATAAATCAATATATACACACATCACTCCCACTCCCACACTTTGTACTGCCCCTGTCCTGCATCTAGTTGTAATACACATAGCGCCTGTAGTATCCGTCCTCTGGCGCGTTCGGCAGCGGGGGATACTGGTAGTGCTCGCGTGGCGCGTACGATTGACTTGGGGTGTAGTCATTGGGTCCCCAGGCGGGTTGGAAAAACACCGGTCCTCCCCATGACACAGGTGCCATCCCCCTCCAAATTCCGCTCACTGATTGCGCCAATGTCTGCTCCTTCTTCTTCTCCTCCTCCTTCTTCTTCTCCTCCTCCTTCTTCTTCTCCTCCTCCTTCTTCTTGTCGTCCTCCTTCTTGGGCTTCTCCTTGGCGTCCAACTCCACGAACTTGGCTTTCCTGTGGATCTGCCTCGCCTTCCTCAGAACCTCGTGACAGTCCACCTCGATCGGCTTCGGCATTTTCACCACCACCACCTTAGAGGGTCTCTCTGCCCTTACGTCGAACACGCCGCGCACCTCGAGAATTTCTTCCACCACCTTCTCCACGCACTTGGAGCAGCACATTTTCACCTTCAGCTGCAATTTCTGCAAACACCCAGGGTCGCGCAAGGGTGAGAAATGGGGTGACAATCAAACAGGGTTAGGCGCACAATCCTAGCTGCAGGCACAGGTGCATAACTGCAACGAACTAGCCAGCAGTGATTGGGCCTCGGGGTAAGCGAAGCAACGAAGCGAGAGAGCAATTGCGATGGCCTATTTGAGAATCCTAAAGTGTGAAGAAGCTTGAGACACATTTGAGGCGAGGGAGAGAGTGAAGTAGATACCTCGAGGTTGTTGATGTTGACCGCGCTTTGCCAATCGTGGTGAGCCTTCATCCACTCGGGCACATCCTTGGCCTCCTTGGCAAAAATCTGCACGAATCGTAAAGAATTTTAAAATGTAAGCACACCTGAGCGGGCGCCAAACTCTCATCCGGTATCTCTCCTTGTCCTATCTTGGAAGTCATTTTCCCGTGAAAACCTTTGAATTCTAAACAACGATTGCTTGAATGTAAGCCCCGACCAACAGAGGACGGCTGCCTTAGAAGCACAAACACATCACTCGGTAGATTCCTTCCAAGATTTCCGCACTACTCACAACTGCGACGTCGCTGAAGGCCTGTCAAGCAAGAAAACACAAGAACTGCAAGAAATTGTCAGCAGTTGCTTACCGCGTACTGTTGGTCGTACTCCATCGCTACTTGCGAGCGGAGTACCGAAACGACCCACTCCTTAAAACCCTGAAGGCTAGCAGAAAACCTCGCCCGAACGCCGACGTCCACGTTTCCAACTAGGCGCTGAAACGAAGGCAGAGAGTATCAGATTCCTTTACGTTTTGCGAGGAAGTAGTTAGGGTCCCCGGTCAGCTCTGCGTGCAGTGAACTAAGTCTTTTGAAGTCCTTTACTCTTGGAGAAGCACTGACACGGTGTCAAAATCGAATGTGAGATCAAGCAGTGAGAGTGCTTTGAAACTCTTGCTCGGCATCCAGGATCTTATAGCTCTAGGAAACATCAAGTCAGTCTCTTAAGACTCACGAAACTCGCGGCATTTAATCTTGATCCACCGTGGATTCATCCGTGTAACAGGAAGGGAATTCCGGCGTATCGACTCAGACGGTTGAAACTCAACACCCACAAGTCTGCTGCCATACAGACATCGCTGTTACAGGTGCACACATCACACAATCGTAAGTTGCAAAGTTCCCCACTGGCAGGCGTGTTCGCTTTTAAATCCAGAAGACTGGAACTTTCGCACCATGGACGAAAGCGCTGCACGAAAACAGTCCCTTGGATGAAGGTCCCATTACATATCACCAAAACAATATCTTATATTACGCGGTCTAAAGTCAAAAGAGGTCCGGTGAATGTCTGTGGAACTTTATTTCTGGAACCTCCGCAAGGATTCGAAGTTTAAACGCCACCGTAATTAAATGGGTAGAGATGTGTTTTGGGGGACAAATCTTCATTCTCAACTGCGTAATTTCGTGCAAACCATGCGCATTCCGTTATGATCGCAATGAAAACAGTAATTTACAGTATGAGTACACTTGTAGAGGTAGATCATCGATGATTAACCACCATAGAGTAGAAAGTAACCAACCGACCGCTTTTTGTGCTTAGTATCAATCCAAGAGGTTTTCTTGGACGAAATCTAGGAGGCAATCGGGAAAATAAATGGTTCGATTTCACATCAAGTCACGGTGCTATTTTGTATTTTGGGTACATGTCGATGAGTAAACTAAGATCCCAATAACTTTTCTCACTTCATGGAAGGGATCTTACTTTGCGCTTATCCGGTAACACCGGCTTTGGCCCCCTGCTCAAGAATGCCGTCCGTAGATGGTTCCCTTGCTTCAGAAAGCGAACATTCAAGTTTGGAAATATTCGTCTGCATGACTTGCCGACACCACCACGTGTTCTTTTAGAAAGTCTAAATCTGGCTACTTTTCCTCGAGTTTTGGTGAGTCATCGTGGCTGACGCCAAGTGAATGGAGAGAAGAGAAAATGACTCATATCCCTGGTCTTATTGTCGAATCATGAGGGACCTGATTCCTCCATGTGCTTGGAATTCCATCCTATCACCTGCCCGTGGCTGGCGGTGTTCAATACGTTGCGAATGCATTACCTCTCTATTGCCAAAATTGGGCCCACACGTTATGTTGATAATATTCTTTTCTCCTGTCAACCGCGACACGGTTTCCTTCCCGAGGTTCAAATGTTTTTCCAATGTAGGAAATGATCATCATTAGATTTGAATCATCAACGGCTTCTGGTCGTCTGTCTGCAACTACCAACAAACAGTTCCGGTTAAAAATGGCCCATGTTGGGATCGGCGAGGTTCTTCAGCAAATTAGCTAGTGAAGGCCCTAACTAGGCATCATAGCCTTGCTCTCCACTTCCATGCAATATAATTTGAGTTTCTAGGCCTGGGGAGTAAAGAACAGTCTTAGTTGGATAGAGACGAAGAAGATCATTATCGATTCCACTGTTTTAGGAAAAGAAACTTGAAGAAGAAGAAGATAAAAAGTAGGTTTTCAACTTGGGAAAGAAGTTTAATAGAGCTCCGGGTAATCCATGAAGCTCAGTTGCTTGTCCTGGAAGCTCTCTCCTCATGGTGTGGATGCGCAAGTTTCAAATGGATGCAGCAATTCAAATGGATGCTGCAATTCAAATGCTCGGAGGGTTCAGAGCCTTTAGGACACACAACAGCAAAGTGTCTGCTTAACCTTTGGACAACGACGGGTTCAGACCGCTCTCCTGAATCGGAGCCATGAGATGACTGCGCGTCACACAATAAAAAAAAAATATATATATATATATATACATGTGTGTGTGTGTGTGTCGGTAAAGCCTCATCCAATCAACACTGCGGCACTTATTATATATATATATATATATATTAGGGTTTGTTGTAGTGGAGGGATCTTGTCCGCATAGTTTGGAACGGGAGTCAATGAGTTGTAGATGAAATAAACATGTATACACATACACTTACTCATCCTTGTTTCATTGATTATTATTAGTGGGACTTGCTTTTGGATCAAGTTCACTTTTTTGTCTTCAAAAAGAAATTCTTGGTAAACGCATGCACTCTCTTATGTTTTTTATTCTTGTTTTTATATTGGGTGTGTGGTAGTATGGTTGTTGAATTATTTGTTTGTTTTTGTTGTTGTTTGGGTTTGACATTGGTAGTGTGATTAAGAGTGCACAATTACAGTAGATTTTGACTGCTGTAGATTGCGATGGTTTTTAAATGTTGTGTTGATTGTGTTTTCAATGATCAAGATCTTTGTATTCATTTATGACTCCTTCAAGATGTGTGTATCTATAGTCAAATGTATGTAGAATCTGAAGGTGATCAAAGGTTCAAAAGTTCAAAATGAAATTTGATAAACAAAAATAAACAATCCAACCAATAATAACTACAAAATACAAGAAAATAATTAACTAATATTCTCCATACATTCAGTTTTTTCAATATCAAGATGTAGCAAAAAACTATTGTTCACGTCAGTTGACTTTCGGTAAGGAATGCCGAGACTTGTTTTGATTTTTCATAGTTGCTCTTTTGGATGTCTGTGTGTATTTGTGTATGTGTATATATTTATATTTGTATGTAAAAGGAATCTCATTCAATAATATAGAAAAGTATCAACCGCACTCAGCTAAACGAAAAACACCAATGTATTCCAATAAAGCTGTACAATAGAATTGTACAATCTGTGCATGGAAATACAAATTTTTAATTAAAAAAACACAGAATATATATACAGAAATAAATAAAAATGACAAAAAATATTCCAGACAGAATGAAAAATCATGAAAGAGAAAGATACAGACACTCACAGGTACTAACAAAGCTAAAAACTGAAATGATGCTCAGAACCAGACATGATTCTTTCTCTGAAATAGCAAATGATCATGTGAACACTTGAAAACGAAAAAGACAAGGAGTAGAAAGAAATAGAAAGGAGAGAAAGGAAGGGAGGAAGGGGGTGGGGGGCAGGGTGCGGGGAAAGAAATACTGCAAAAGAAAGGGGAAGGAAAGAAATACTGCAAAGGACAGGGCTCCTGTATAAATCACAGACCAGTACCCGCTGCGCTTGCAACGCAGCGCGAGCACTCAACACTGCCCCCGAGTTGCACACAATCATGTCTGCGCTCACTCATCCATTCTCATAAACATACAGCATCGCTGCAGCTGCTGTTGTTCAGTCACATTGCTTCATCGCCTTCCTACAGTGCCATTTCGAATTGTGGGTGCAGCGGAAGAATTCGACGCAAGGAATCACTCAGTACTTCAATCTGCAGCCATGGATAACGTTCCCGTAAGTTTCACATGATTCCCCCATGCATTCCTCAGGTTTATGGATTAGTTGCGTTTACAGCTACTCTCGTTTTAGAAGTTTGTGACTTTGTTGTGTCTGGATTCTTAGTGAGTACTGGGAGGTGGGTCAAGAACTGGAGATGTGGGACATAGCTCTGGTTTGTGTAGTTGGTGGTGGTGGTGGTGGTTTTGCTGCATCTGCGGCGGAGACTGGGACTAGATTGTCGTTTCGGGGGATTTCTAGATTTTGAAACTGATTTGTAATGCTGTTGAGTGGGCTGAAGTCCGCGTGTCCGAAGAGAGAAGTTACTGTTCTTTTTCTAGAGTGGAGTTGGTTCGTATGCTATCAGTCAAGAAAGGGGATAGTGAAAGAGAGATCTGCATCCTACACAGCTGTGCTAACATGTTCAATTTTCACGGTTCGTGCAGATTTATTTCAAGGAGCTCAAGGAAGTTCCCGAGTGGATGTGGCCTAATCACGCATGGCAACTCGCCGTCAACATCAACAACCTCGAGGTATCTACTTCACCCTCCTTCTCGCCTCGAATGTCGCTCGAAATTCTTGGCACCTCAAGATTCTCAAGAAGTCCACCGAAATTGCTTGATCGCTTCGTTGCTACCACCTCGCGTCTCGTTCGCTCACTCTAGGACTCGATGTATGCTGGCTAGCACGTTGCAAATATGCACCTGTGCCTGCAGCTAGGATTGTGCGCCTTACCCTGTTTGATTGTCACCCCATTTCTCACCATTGCGCGACCCTGGGTGTTTGCAGAAAGTGCAGCTGAAGGTGAAAATGTGCTGCTCCAAGTGCGTGGAGAAGGTGGTGGAAGAAATTCGCGAGGTGCCCGGCGTGTTCAACGTAAGGGCAGAGAGACCCTCTAAGGTGGTGGTGGTGAAAATGCCGAAGCCGATCGAGGTTGACTGTCACGAGGTTCTGAGAAAGGCGAGGAAGATCCACAGGAAAGCCAAGTTCGTGGAGTTGGACGCCAAGGAGAAGCCCAAGAAGGAGGACGACAAGAAGAAGGAGGAGGAGAAGAAGAAGAAGAAGGAGGCTGAGGAGAAGAAGAAGAAGAAGGAAGCAGAAGAGCAAAAGAGGATGGAGCAGACGCTGCCGCCCTCGATCAGCACCATTTGGTGGGGCAAGGGACCCGTGCATTGGGCAGGGTCGGGGTTTTCCGCACCCACCTGGATTCCTAGAGACTATACCCCAAGCCAATCGTACTGGCCTCGAGATTACTACGACTATCCGCCGCTGCCAAACGCGCCGGAGGATGGCTTCTACAGGCGCTACGTGTATTACAACTAGTCGCCGGGGCAGTTCAAATCCTGGGAGTGGGAATAATAGACATTGTAAATGAGTAGGTTGAAAGTAGCAGAAGGGAAGCACCTCATTTCAGATTTAAATTGGAGGGTGGCTTGATCTATAGCACAAGAAGCGGGGAAATGATGTAGTTAGACCAGAACACCGAGTACGCGTGGGTTTACAATTTTCTACGAGTAACGAGTAGTAAATGTGGAGTGCCGAGAATCATGTGGCGCGTGATGCCGAGAACGTCGAGCACAAGGGTCAGTATGTAGGGATAGTTGATTATGGAGCATGCGAGGAGCTAGAGGTTGTTTGCGGAGGTTGAGTGCTGCGGAGAGGAAGTTCTGTTGAGATTGAATGGGTGTAACATGTCCATCTTGAACAATGTACTTTGGCTAGTCATTTCAGAAGTAGTTAATACGTATTAATTACTTCTGAAATGCCAGTTATGCATCGGTCTACAGCTGTAGCTACCGATGCATTTGTTTGGAGCATTTCAAGCAAGTATGGGGCTGTAAGTTTGGACCGAAATGGCTGATTGTGGAGGAGTTGTTTCGCAGACTTAATTGGTACATTCATGAAGTAATCGAAAACAAACTCCAAAATTTGCGGCTGTAGGGTGGTCGTGGCACATCTATCAATCCCTTTGCTCAGCACAATTCGCGTACATCCATGTCCTTGAAAGGAAGTCTTGTCCCACTCACAGCCTGAACTCGACCGTTTTCATGGATATTAAGCTTGAGGGTGTTGGAATTTTCCGTGACACTCCGTTTGTCGGTTTCATGGCAGCTCAGAATTATAGTTTAAAATCCACTATCGTCTCATGGTTATTCAGCTAGGTGATTACTTAGGTTCAATAGCCATGGTGGAGAGAACTAACAGCTGTAGCTGCACAGAGGCAGGGGCAAGACGTATGACACCGAAGGCTTGTTTATATAGGACGTGATGCCGGAATCGACAGAAGAAGATAGCTTGAAAGTCTTCCGCGGACCCTGTAGTTCCTAACACAACAAAGAACACGGACGCCAGGTCGCGACAGAGATGGCCATTAATGTTCTTGAGAATGTGCTCTCGTTATCATTCCAGACCCCACCGTGTGCAAGGTGGTGATGGACGACCACTTGAAGTAGAACATGGATTTACTCATGTCATAACTCTGATGGAGCAAAAGGTAGTTCTGCTTGTGTATGTATGTGAATATATATATATATATATATATAGATATGTGTCTGTGCGTGTATTTCTGCTTTTCTGCGTGTGGAGTTGGCAGATATCACAGTATTTGAAAACTGGGTTTCTGAAATTTACTGGTGTTGGATCATCTATTGTGGTCCTCGAGGAAAAGGAGTGGCAAAGAGTACGTGTTCAAAGAGCTAACTCTTGTGGTAGTTTCTAGTAAAGGATAATGTGATAGATCGCAGTTTCTGAAATATTGTAAGGCATGAGGTTGAGCTTAGCAACGGGCATTTACTCTATGCAACGAAGTGAACTGTTCCTTGCATTAAAAGTGAAGAGCTCGTGCTTCGTAAAGAGGTTGAGATTGGTGAGACGTTGAAATATGCTGGTTAATCATGTGGTTTAATTGTTTCTCTTCCGATTGATGGATTGTGGATGACTGTGCACAGCTCAAATAATGGCTTGTTTTTGTATTGTGCATGTGATAGGTGGATGCATTAGGGACTCTAGGACCAGTATTTCATTCTAATATGCCTGCGGGAGATCTGAGGTTTGTTTGGGATGAACCACCTCTTCCACTACAAGCTGGCTAGCAACAACGGTACATCATTAAGATTAGGTTAAAATGTGTGGTATCGATTGTATGTGGTGTCGACTGTGTGCAACACCTCAAATCCTCTTTAGATGGGATTCTAGCAACGTATCAATTGAGGGTTTGGACTCTGGCTTCGCGGATTTGAGCAGCTACCCAACGGAGCTTACGTGAGCTGGAACTGAACTAGTCACGTCGAAACAGTGCAAGTTTCCTGTCGATTGAAGTGGGTTCCATGGCGCAGAAATGGCCTGAAACTTGGTATTAATGCTTGAGTTGGTGCTCAGAAGCAGTTGCACGATGCAGAGCTGCGTCTGGACAACTATAATATGGCTCAACTACATATATTATTATGTAGTTCCTGTGATACCGACTGTGGTAAGTATATGAATTTGAGAAGTATTGTAGATTTTTGAAGTTGGCGGTGGATCTTGCTTAAGAGCGACTGCCTGATGAGAGATTGGTGAGCTGATATTGAAGCAGTTGAGTTGCTCTAACAGAGTGCACATCACCTGCCATTTGATACTTGCAAAGTACTCACAGTTTTGCAGCAGTGTGAGTTGATTCTTTTCTTCCGAGTTTGAATGCTCATCCTTTCAACTGACACCCAATTCTTAAAGCAATAGTTGCATCTAATCGTTGCCTTCATTTTATTCGAAAAGAGAAATGAACCTTTGGCATATAGTTGTTGCAAATGAGATCTTTTCATCAAATGTTATTTTACTAAGTCAACATTACATATCATGGCTTCTGTTTTGCTGACAAGACTTCTTTTTTTCTTTTTTCTTTTTTTTCACTTCAGAATAGTTGGAAAATTTGAACAATTGTGTACGTAATATTGCGTATTTTTTTGGATACAAACAATCATTAGTTTTCTTAATCATCTCATAGCATAAGCCATTTGAGGTATTTCTAATAACACTTGTAATGCTGTATTATTCAGTAGAGACTAAAAATTTTGCTTGATATAATAAATTGTTTGAATGTTGCTTGTATGTATTGAATGGTATAAAGATTTTAGCTTATTTATTATATAAACAATAATTGAAGATTTTGCTTGAAAAAACTTTATTTTGAAAAAAATATAAAATAAAGTAAAATTGTTTTTTGGGAGGAAAAAGAATCAAATCAAATCAAATCAAATAACTTAAAACAATGACTCATATTAACATTGAAGTATTCAACAAAATCAATAAGTACTTAACAAAAATAAGAAGCTTTAATTTCATCTCCCTAACATTGTTCCATGCTATTTTTTCCTCTTCCTCCTTGTTGGTATTGGTGATCTTATATTATTGATTACAATCTCATTGTGTCGATATTTATAATCATGTTTGATTTTTATGGTTGTGCTGTTTGTAATCTTCTTATATTGAAGAGCAGGCAAGTAAATTTTTGTGAAAATCTTGAACAATAATCTCACAATTATGTGTCCAAATCCCCAAAGATTCATGATTCTACAATTTACAATATTAATGTGAG